>NW_009212378.1:0-12504 GCF_000690835.1 Fulmarus glacialis
GGCGAGAGGGGCCGCATCCTGCCGAAGGGTGGAAACCATCTATGTTTTTCTTTGCTCTGATGCAACAAAGAGCTTTGTTGCATTTGGAAATTTTGTGAAAGAAAATATTGCTCTGTGTTTTTTCTTTTTTTAATCCCCAGACAAGGGAAGAGTCCCTCAGTGGGCTGTTTATGGGGTCGGCCGTGCTGGAGGGCACCCCCAGACCTGTTTTCGGGTGGGTCAGGTGCGAAGGAGAAGCGAACCAGGGACGCTGGACCCTGCAGAGCCATTGCACCTGGTGGCTGCTCCAGCAGCAAGGGTGGCAGCCCACAGCACCCCTTGGCTTCGGTGGGGGCTGGCCTGGAGCAGGGCTGGGTTGGCACCACCTCACCGGCATCAGGGCAGGGGGGGGGCTGCTTTTGGGGAGCTGCATGACATTCCCGGGGGGGGCCATCCACCAGCAGGGCTCAGGGACAGCCTTAGGAGGACAGGATCAACTGGTTCTCATCAAAATAAGTCATAAGCCAGGGTGATCCCTGAAGACCTGCCTAATCCCAAACGCCAGGTGAAAGATCGCCAGCTCAGACAGCAGCGCGAGCCGGGGAGATCAGGAGGTGAATTAACAACAGTCAATTTTACTTCCAAAGAATCTCCTCATGTTCAAGTGAGCAGTAAACACGATCTTGGCAGTAAGAGAGCCACGCAGACATAAATATACGCATCCCATCTGCGGGACTGGCTGCTTGCTCTGAAGCTGTGTCCGCAGAAAGACTGATTATTTGCTGTTATGAAGGAGTGGGTGAGGGACCGAGGGGAAGCTGCGGTGCCTGTCCCAGCCCCGGAGGTGTTGTTGGTTTGATGATATCATTGACCAAAGGGATATTTTGCAACCCGTTCCCAGCAGTGCCGGGACACAGACTAACCGAGAGCCACAGAGACTTCCTTGGGGAGTTGGCGGGTGGATGCAGAGAAGCGGCTGAATGTCTGTGCTCAGCGTGCGTGGTGAGCCAGGCTGCGGGGCAAAGGGCAGAGAGAGCTCGCGTGGGTCTGCCACCCAGGCTGCCTCGTTTCAGGGCAGCTTTTTCAGTCTTTGTGGCGGGTACAAAAAAAACTACATTGACAGAGATGCCAGACTGGACATCTGACTTCCACAAAGCATCCTGAAATACCGAAAAATCCCTTTCCTCCTGCCTCTGCTCCACACTAGCACCCCGCAAGGAGGCGGCTGCGGTAAATTTGTAATTAGATTAGAACAAAAATCATGTTTTTGGCTGACCGCATCCATCCAACAAAGTAATACACATCCAAACTGACAGATCACATCAGAATCACATTGCCTGGATTTTACTCCCACTTTGAGTCATCCATCTGCAGCCTCCAGATCCACAAACAAATGTGATTTTCTAATCGGGGCACCAAAACCAGCCTCAGGAAAGGCAGACTCCTTTCTGCGAGGCATTTTCACACTAAGGCAGGTGAGCTGCTGGCCTTATGGCATCTGACCACCTTTCACAAGCTGCAGCAACTTCACCTGACACCGGGTGGCCTCCCCTAAGTGTGAAATTTCCTCCTGTCCTTTGAAGATCAAAGGACAACAAAGATAACTTCCAGCTTTATCATGGAAACTAAAATCACTACCCCAGGCATTATCTTGGACCTCCCTCCCGCTCGGCACTAGTCTCAGCATTTCTGAGGCTCTTCCCAGGCTGAGCCCAGGGGCAGCAGGACATCCTCCTATCACACCCAAGCTGGCAGGCTTCACCGGTGCAGCTTTTCACAGTTTGGTCCAGATAATGGGCATCTTTTTTATCTTTTCCAGCCCTCCAGCGAAGTGTCTTGCTGTTTGTTCTACATGATCTCCCCTTGCCCTGGCCCGCTGTCTCCCCTGGTGTCCTCAGCTCCCTCCTGGAGGGGGGATGAAGAGAAGGAAACGGGAAAAGAAACTGAGAAACCGAGATGAGAACACTGTCTGAAGCCTCTTGGCAGCCTCCTCTACTGTCTGCAGACATCCTCCACTCGTCCCAATGACCTTTCCCCAGGATCCCACAAGCCAGAGCATTGAGCAGGGCAGCAGCCGCTTATGCAGAAGCCTTGTGCTTCCCCCTTCCTCCCCACGCAGATGGCCGAGGTGTATCCCCATCAGATGTCACATTCAAGTCCAGAAACCCAGAAAAGCTCCTTGCAACTGGGTTTGGTAACCAGAACTGCCAGGAGCCGCTTAAGCACTTAGTTGCACAGGGAACAACATACCCTCCCCTTCTCCCTACCGGTGGCCCCTGGTCAATTCTCTCGAGCATATCCCCCTATGTATGTCACGCTGACTGCCAGAAAACCAGCTGCTCTTCACAGCTGGATTTAGTAAACTGAACCATGTCAATGCTTTAGCTCTCGGTAGCACACAGATTTCTTGCCACCCACCCAGGGCTCCCATCGCCTGCTTCCTGGCAGAGCGGCTGCTCTACCCCGTGGTGGTTGTCTGAAAGTGCTGCCCGATAGGTTTTGTTTTTAACTAAGTAAAACATTATATCCTGGGGGAAAAGAAAAAAAAAACCACAAACAACAAACTCTCTCTTGTAATATGGAACATACGGCCTCACAAGCACAGTACAATAAATACATCATGGTAACGAGATTTTGTGCTTAGGATAGCCTTTGTCCATGGGTCTAACGTGCATTGCAAACATCTGAAAAAAGCTTTATGCCTTTCCCAGAATGAGATCAATATCATTATCCCTGATGCAAGGCAGGATGCAGAGACATACGGATAACCCTGCAAGAAACATTTAGAGAGAAATTCAGGTCTACTCTAGCAGCAAAATACTTCTTGTGTGAGGAAAGCCACATCAGCAAAGCTCTGCTTTGTACCAACAGAGCAGAAACATCCTCTGCAGGAGAAATGAGCTGTGCTGCGGAAAGCACAGTTTTGCTGCTACAATCCTTTTCTATATACTCAAGGGATCATCTGGTCAGCTCGGTCAGTCCAGGTCTCACTCACTTCCCTTATGCTTTTGACAAATGTGACTGTGCCAGCAGGAGTGCACAGAGCAGCTGCATGGCTTGCCCTGGAAAGCCAAGGGCAGAGCCCACAATCGATCCCAGACTGCCTGACCCCCCGGGCTCTCCGTTAGCCACAGTAATTACTTGAGGCAACGTGGACATTGCTAGGGAGACCGTGGGTTGAAAGCATCTCTAGGAGATGAACGTGCACAGTTCTGCTCCATCCTTGTTAGAAATCTGCTTCATCTTGTCCAGCCTCTTGGGCCCCAGCCAGATGGCAGTTAATGGTCATGCTGGAATTCATGTCAATTGATTTTCCAGTTAACTTGGCTTAACATGATTGGAGGCATTAGAGCAGAGAGGATATACCCATTGTTCCAGTTTGAGTCCTGTAGACTTCATATTCCATTTCAATGCAGCATTAAGTTTAGTTCCAATTTGAACAAACGGTTCCTTAAAATAAAGATTTAACGTAAAAATCCATCCAGGGCCTGATCTGAAGCACATTGTGTTCGGGGGCCGTCCTCCCCACTGAAGGCAATAGGCTTTGGATCAGGGCCTGGAGGCAGCTCCCAATGTATAGGCAATTTAATAACAAGAGATGACTCACTATCAAATGCTGTCTGCTTTACAAAGAAGTCTCAGAAATGGAGTATCTGTGTGACAGAAATAAACCACTATTCACACACCCACACCCCAAAAAAACAGAAAGCCCATGAAAAACTACATTATCACTTCACTTGGGAGACTTAAGCCTCGTCCGATGAACGCTTACTCATGTGAGTAACTTTACTAACATGAGCAGCTCAGTAAAACCAAGTCTGGAAAAATGGTTATGCCAAAGGGGTTTGAGGTCTTTACCAGTTTGCCTGTCATTTCAGAGCATCTAACAGTCGCAGCAGATCAGACACATTTATGTACTGCCTGTTGTGACCGCAGTGAGCCTGAGCTGGGGCAGGGACCCCTGTGTCATGTAGCTGTAGGATTTACACTACAGGTGTGTCCCACTTCTGTTCACATACAGCACGTCCAACGGGTCCCGTGGATCCCGAGCATGCTTCTCCCTAGAGGTGCTTTCCACCTGTGGTCTCCCTACCATGAGTCCTATTCTGGCGTAGGCAAAAAATCCCTGACAGAAATGTGAGAGTCCTAGGGCAATGCTGTCCCTTTGGGGCTTTGTGCTTCTTTCTCCCTTTCTATCTACCACAGTCACTCCTGATCTTGAGTCACTGGCTTTCTGGTGTTTATACAGCTCCTAGCACAACAGGTCCTGCTAGGATTCCCGGGAGCTACAAATAACAGCCAGTGACTTCCATGGGGTAGGCTAGTACTTGAAAGGGAAACCTAGGGGCCATAAATCCTCTTTTACAACTGGACAAAGCTGGAAGAAGTGCTGAGCATTTCAGCTATAACCACAGAAGCCATTTCTCTTGGTAACCTTTACCTTCCCTGCAAGCGTTCATAGGCAAGATGCATAGGGATGCAGCACCGCTGGTAATAGAAAAACGAACCCATTTGGTAAGCCTTACTTAGATGTCAGAGTACTTTGAATTTTGAAGCTGAAATAAACAGACCAAAATGACCCCATAGTTTATAATGCACTGGTAAAACAAAGTAGGACTTTACCACTGAGGCCCCAGTGTCAGAACTTAATTTGATTTTCTCTGATGACTCAACTTATTTCACAAGCTATTTTCATATTCCTTATTTAGCGAACTTACTCATGTCTCAGTAAAAGCCTATGATGTGATAAAGCCAAGGAACCGTAACGTGTGGTACTGGTAACACCTCCCACGCCAAAAAAAAAATCCTACTTCCGTATTTATGTGGGTCTGCAAATTGGTTCTTGCCTTTTTTTCCCCAGAGAGTGAGCTGGCAGCACGTCTCCTCTCCAATTAGCATGAAGCCGTGAAAAGTGGAGATGGAGGGTCAAATTCACAATGCCTGAAGCCTCACTAACTTTTGCCATGTTACAGGCACATTTGGAATTCCCAGCAAGGCAAGTGTTTTTAGCATACAAATAAAAACGCCTGCAGAATACCTTGTTCATTCACGCTTTGTCTCCTGAAAAAAGAAGCTAAGAAGAGCTACCTACCTTGTGTGGGGATGGCATCCTACCCAGGGATGGGCACCTCAGCATAAACTCCCCATGGAGCAGATGAATTTTACCTGAGTTTTACTGGTCAGGATGTAATTTCTGCCTTTTGGAAAGTCCTTTAATCAGAGAAGCAGGAGAAGCCTTTGTAACCAGCATAGGCTGTAAATCACACCAGCAAATGTATGGACTAGAAGAACACATAGGGACACTTAAGAATAACACCCACCCATCCACCCCCACCTCCGATCTCTTCACAATCTGATTTGCAACCATGTAAAGACATATATTTCTTGTGGCAGTTTTTTTGAAGAGTTTGTTTGTCTTAGAGGCAGAAATGAAAGGCAGCCTGTGCAAAGCAGAGCCAGGGGCTGAGCAACAGCACTCACATGACTGCTCTTTGCAAGCCTAAAAGCAAGGGACCAAAAGCTACGTGGTACAAGCCCTCTTCAGTGCCACACCAGGATCTGAAACAGCTCCTGAGTGACACCAAGGAGTCCAGGACATAAGTGTCCACGAGTCCATGTCCTGGCGTGACATAAGGAGTCCGGGAGTGTAATGGAGAGAGAGGCTCACATCCCAGGGCAGCCCTGAACCAGCACTTCCATGGGCAGCAGAACCTGCAAAATCCCCTTTTCTGTGACATTTCCTCTCATCTTCTTTGGGTTCAGGTATCATAAGGGATAAGCTCTAATCAAAGTTTTGCCTAAGGGTACAGCATTCCTGGCATCTTTCCCTCACTTGCATTTTCTGATGTCTGAAAGCATCGTGCTATAGACTTCCCCTTGCTGTTACAGCTACATAGGTCTCTACTTTCCATCAGAACTTCGTTTTTGAGATCCCTACTCCTCTACCAAGCCCAGCTGGCAGATGGACACAGGCACATTGAACCAGCCAGTTCAGCCCCACCACTGTCAGCCCCCATCCTTCAGCTCTGACATTACCCATACACCTGCCTGATCTGAACTTCCATCCCTAGGAGTGAGCTACCCAAAACCAAGCCCATCTGGGCAATAAAAGCCCCCTAAACCTTCCATCCTACCCAATCTGGTGAATTTGCTCAGCACACAAGCAACAAAACACTGTCAGAGCTGTTCTTTTCCCTAAGCATGGAGGTAGCTGTTGTGTGCTGGCATCTGGAAGCAGAGAACCAGGGTTCCTGCCCTGCCCATGCAGGTTCAAACTCACACATCCCATCTCTCAGGTAAACATCCTGATTTGTCACACTCACCTTCGCACATTGGCGCTTGGGTCCTCAGCTCCTCCCCGCCCATGGGAGCAGCATGGCCAGGGAGGGAGAGAGCACGCTCTCTCACCCCAGAGCCCTGCAGTCAGATGGCTGTGACGTCCCCTCAGAAAGGTGGGATCTGCCAAGCTGGCCAAGGGAGGAGCTGAGCTGGGGGCAGAGGTCTTACATTAGCACTGAAACAGCGAAGCAGGCACCAGCACAAGCGTGGGAGCACATCCCTCTGGGAGGCAGCATTTACACCCCGCTCTGCCCTGGATGCTGGGGCTTCCTTCAGCCTGCAGGGAGGAGACGTGGGTTGGGACCAGCCAAGCAGAGGGGAACGGTGCCCTGGGCAGGACAACCTCAGGCTGCTGTGCCCAGGCATGACGACAACCCCTTTTCAGACTCCCACAGGGCTCTGGCCTTCCATCCTTGCTGAATCTCAGCCCAGCATCTCCCCCTGCCAACATTATCCACCAACATGCTGTGCTAAAGCCCAGGATCAGAGCCCCTCTCCAAAACCAGAGCAGCTGCCTTCCCTCTCTGCTAAATACCTGGCTCCTCTGCCTGGCCTGTGATCTCTTCCAGCTGCTGTGGCCAAATTGCCCAGGCCAGCAGTCCCTCCATTAACCCCTTCAGCCCGCTGCCTGGTGCTCTGCAGGTTCCCATGGCAAACATCATCAGCTCTGCAGAGGGTTTCAGCTTCCTCATCCTCGAGAAACAAAGCTGGTCATTCCCGCAGAAGTTTTATGCTGTTTTAATGAGAGCTGTTGGCTGCTCAGTTTCTGCCAAGGTTGTAGGTCTCTGTGGTCAGGATGCGGCCCATCTCGCTAAGGCTACCAGCCTTTCCACTCTGGAGGGGCTTGTGGGGGCTGAAAAGCATTTTCACTGCAACTGGCCCTGGGTTTCCAGATACCACTTTCCAGAGCAATCAGGTCTCTTAGAAAATTAATTGATCTGCTCTTACTAGATCACCTACCTCACCTCCCCAGCTGCTGGTTCTCATGTTCAGGTTTCCCAGAGCCCAGGCAGGGCTGCTGCCCTGTCCCCCTGACACAGGGAAGAAATCCAGGGCTCATCTCCAATGACAGCTTCTCACCTGTGAGATTTGCTTCCCAGGGGAAAGGATGTTACAAATGGATGAACCCCAGAGGGCACAGGTGCTCTGTAACTCACCCAGACATCTACCATAAACTTTTAGACTCGATAACTTGGAAATTCAGATTATAAATGTGCTGCAGTGATGAGCCAGAAAGAGCATAAAAACTTCCAGCTGAAAAGGGGTATGAAATGGCTCAGAAATGCTGGCACTTCAAATTAATTTTTTTCATTGAAAAAAGTGAAAAGATGAGCATTACCCACATGCCCTGGTCCCTGGCGTGATGCTCACACCCTCTGGTGCCACAGGCCACCCACGAGCATCACGCCAGGGACCAGGGCATGTAGCATCCCATGGGATCTGCTCGGGAAGGAAGTAGGGGCCATGCCTACTTCAGATTTTCATCTTCAGCAAGATGGCAAATCTTACATATGTGTGAACATGCATGAATCAAAACAGAAGTGCCTGCCCAGCCGCTGGGAAGTGACACCACGGTGACTCATGTAATTCTGTTTAAAACAATCCTCCCCCTCACCTTCTCCCCTCCATAGGATGCACCTTGGAGGCTTTCAGCACAGAGCCCAGTGAGCTTATCCTCCTCTTCTACCTCCTTACACCACTTTTGGAGTGTCTCATGTGACCATGGAGTTTCTGAGGTGACCTCTCCTACCACTGAGCTCTGCCAAAGCACTTTTGCAGCTCACTCCAAGTACAACAAGCAGCTTTCTTTTCCTGGCTTTTTTTTTTATTATCTTTTTTTTTTTTTTTTTACACTCCATAAAAACCACTGCAGGTCTTCTTTCACATTCACGAGATCTCCTGGAAATTATTGCCATTTCCCATACATAATACATATTAAAAAAAAAAGAAAAGGTCAACAGACAAAGAGCCGCTCGTTCTGAACTCCCTGCAGACACAGAAGCCAATGCAAGTGAGAGGGAAATCAGTTTTTGCGGACAAAGGCTGGCTAGAGGTGACCACATGCACTAAGCAAGCCACGTAACACTGAACGAGACCACTTGACCACACACATCGGAAACACTTGGGAAGGGATGGAGGAAGAGATGGCTTGGAGCTGAGCTTGTCAGGTATTTTTGGTGTAAAATCCAGCAGTTACAGTGTTATCTGATGGGAAGTAACTCAGATGAGGATTGTGGAGACGTTCAAGTATTCTAGGGCTGTTCTTAAATAACAGATGGGAGGATAATAGCTCAGCAGGGTAGCCTGATAGCTTCGGTTAAGTCCCCTGCTTTAGTTAAAAGCACATCCAGTACAAAGGCAAACGCAGAAGTACAGGAAATACCACACCTGAATGGATCCACGGTCTGGTTTGGTATCCAGTTACACTGTGGTCAATACCTGACACTTCAGAGGCCGGAGCAGGAGAGGGGATTTTCACCTGGTTGTGCAACAGTGTCCTGGGAAAGGAGCCTCCTCCTGCCACCCCAGCCCATTGCTCCCTGAAACATGACACAGGAGAGGGGAGGAGGAAAGCTGGAGAAAAAGCAGAACGAATATTCACTCCCACCACCTCTGCGTTGCAAAGGTGGTGCTTTTCATTTTGCTTTCTTCCCCGCTGCTGCTGTTTATTGCTTGAAACTTTAAATAAGGGTCTTTTCAAAAATAAGAAGGGAAGGAGATAGGAACAGAGAACACACTAAATGGATTTCTCATTGCTCCCCAGGAATCTGGAAATACAGTAGTGGGTGCACACTCTGTGGATAAAAACCTAAAAAAGCACTTTTTCATTTTTTTAAAAAAAGGACAATGAAAGTTCAGAAAACCTGCCACACTTAAAGCACTTGCATCTTACAGTCACAGCATATGGGAAGTATGACCCACGACAACCACTCCATCTCAGACTAAGTCAATGAGGTTTCTCTATTGCACGTTCATGAAATGTTCTTGTTGGGGTCACAGTTCGGATCAGAGGACCACACCAGCTCTGGTCTCCCCAGGGTGTTCAATTCATCGGGCTGAGTTTCAGCTGGTGGACGGGAGAGTGGATGGGCACAGAACTCAACACTGAGGTAGGAAAGGCAAAACACGAGCCTTCAAAGTTTTTGCCTAACGTCAGTTCTTCTGCAAAGAAAGACGCAGCTTCTCTTTTGCATGAGGCAACGGGGGGGCTGGGAGTGGAAGACAAGATCTCTGACTCGTATTGTAGCAACTGGCCCATGAAACCAAAGTTTGGTGAGATCAGGCTCCGGCGCTGCTTGATGTAATCGAAGGCTTCCTCCAGGCGGAACTTCTTCGTCTTCATGAGATATGCCATGCAGATGGTGGGAGAGCGTGAAATCCCCGCCTCACAGTGCACCAGGATCTTGCCCCCCGTTCGTTTGATGTAATCTAGGGGAAAGAAAGTCATTGCAGACGTCAGTTGTCATTCGGGATGGAGAGGACACTGCGACATGCACCCAGCGCTGGAGGTGGAGCATGGCACACAGCCAGTCCACCAGCAAGGAGAGGCTTGCTCTTCTGTTGGGTACTAAGAGTAACGTAGAGATTAAAAGGGAAGGGGGACAAAACTCAGCCCAAGATGGAGCTGAGCTGCAGATGACACTTGGTTTCAGAATCTGTGGATCCTGATTTGGTTCCTTCCGCATTTTTTAGGAAAGTCCTTCCCTGTCTCCTTCCCACATGCCTATTTCTCTTTTGGAACAACTGACTTCGCAGAGCATGGTGAGACAGAGATCAGGTATCTGGGCAATGCTTGTGTTCACTGTATCTGCATTTCTCCGCCGTACCTGCATTTCTCTGCCTGCGGCTCGAAGTACTGACCCAAGCCCAGCCTCAGGTCTTTCAGAAGCTGCAGGGCTACCTTCCTCTCATCAGCTTTGCTAGAAAAACAGGACTTTTCTTTAAAGTCCAAACCTAACTCCCTGCTTGGCCAGTTAGCAGCAAACAGCAATACCAGGAGCTGAGCCCTTGGTGGGTACCCTTGGGTGGAGAGACTGAGCTCACTCTCTGGGGCCTCACCACAAAGCACACAAGGACGGGTAGGCAGTTGCTAATTACAGCCCGGTTAAAGGATGCTTGGACTTAAGTCAGGATATAAAAGGCTTATGCAAAGCACCCATTTTACACAACAGGAGCCACTGTGGTTACTCACACAACACAATGATTGTTATTAGATTAAAGAGAATGTGCTTAAAATAAGCCCTTTCCATACAAAAATACAGTTCAAAAATAGATGTTCTCTGCTCTATTGCTTTGAGCAATATGTTCAAGCTCCAATTTATGGATAACTGTGCTGAGTGTAGTGCTCAGTGAAACAACACAGGGCTGAGCAAGTTATCATTTGCCTGTCTTCGATTGTCTGCCAGGGGACTGGTGCCACCACGACTGGTTATATTTAACTACTGCACAAAATAAGGAAGACATGGATTTGAGTCATCCCCAGCACCTACACCACATGCCCAATTTTAAAAGAAAGTGAAAACTAAAGTAATCCTCAAAATCTGGGAAATTTCCAAGTGACTCAACAACTATCAGAAGGGGCTGGGGGTGGGACAGAAGAGTGCTGTGAATTAGCATTTCCCTGAAAGGTGTGAGAAGTCCCTTACCAGGAAGGGGAAGGGCTCAGAGGGCACCCTCAGATCAGGTTTTTGTAATTCTGCCTGCATCGACGAAGGAATCAAACTCAGCTGAGCAATGAGTCCAGCGAGTCTGTAACTGGGGTTTTATTCTGTCTCTCTCTCAAATGTCCCTGGAGAGCAACAGCACCGATTTCAACACCAGATCTCCACCCAGGCTCAGGCTGCTCCACCCCACTAAGCCACCCTGTGCCTCTTGAGGAGGACCGTCTCCCTTGTGCTACCTGGCACAGCTCGTGAGCCACTCACCTACCCAGCCACTCACCTACCCAGCCACTCACCTACCCAGCCTAGCATAGGAAGATTTGGGAGGGGATGGCCCTAAGTTTTCTAAAGACCTCCTCATTTTTTTGCATTGGGGTATTTGATTAAAGGGTGAGATACCAGCATGATCAAAAGGAGAAGTGGCAAGTGCTCTGTGATAAGGGGAGACACTGGATTTCTAAGACCTCGGCTTTGGGATCTCTCAGCACAGCAAGGCAATAAGCTGACCCTGCTTCACCTGGCTTTTACAGGGTCTGGCATGCAAGTCCAAGGAACCAATACGGTTTTTCCCTTTACAAAAATCCATAGACTTTGGTGTTATTCAACCATACTTCTTTGCTCCCTGTCATGCTGAAGTTACACCTATTGCTTGCTTTGAAAAGAAAATAAAGCTAACCAGCTCACTCGCCTCCTCTGCCTGATGGCAGTCAAGAGGAGGCATTTTCCTTCCTCGGCCTCCCAGCCTGGAGAGGAGGACAAAGACCTTGCTCTGAATGTCCCTCTTCCTTCCTTCCTCGTGAAAATCCCTTTGCCAGGAGACATGCTGGGGAAGGGAGGGAGCTTAAACTTTTGCTGTGACATCTGGAAACATACAGGAAATAATGTGTCCTCCCCACCAATATGTATTTTAAAATAAATGAATTTAAAAACACATGAAGATCTGGAAATTTGTTAATTTGGACCTACCGATGAAGTCGATGGCTTCCTGGAAGTGTGAGCTAATGTCCGCTGTGTGACTGTCCTCCACCGGGATCCACTTGTAGCAATACTGGTCTTTGAAGGACTCCGAGCTTTTCCTGGAGACGTTGAGCAGGGCTGTGATGTGCAGGTTGGCGAGAAACTCGCACTTGGAAGCGTGATAGGCACTACCAAGGTAGAGAAAAGGCAGGATTTCGACTGGACCGCCCTGGAAGAGAAGGAGCAGAAACATGTAATTCCTTTTCAAGGGTATTTGAGTCCTGATACTCGAGAGAGAGGCAAGGGAGCCTGCATGGGTGCCCGCTCCCTCCCTCGCTGGCGTTTTTGGACCCCAGTGCTGCCGGCCAGTGAATCACTGCGATGGCAAAGCCCACGCAGGAGAAAGGTTTTCATTTTCTTGTCCACATCTGCGAGGTACAAAGTCAGATCCAGCCCACTCATGTGCAGAATGTTTCTGGCTTTCTTTGAAGCGCTGCCGCTCGGGACGCACCCGAAGCGCTTTCATATGTGAGGCCCGTTCCCTCTGAGGCTTTACCAAAATACGGGC
>NW_009212378.1:12956-13203 GCF_000690835.1 Fulmarus glacialis
AGCGGGGCAGCCCCCAGGGGCCCCCCCGGCGCCAGGAAACGCGCGCCCCAGCGGAAGCGGCCCAACCGCAGGCTGACATCTCGGAGCACACGTATTCCCCAGGCTGGGTGGGCATGGGGGTGTGACGACTTCCCCCGTGGAAAGCCCGCTCCCCTGCCCCAGGACGGCTCTCAAGAGCCGCTGCCTCTTCTCAGAAGTGGCCCCACGGCCCCGGCCCCCCTCCGCCAGCACCGGAGCCCTCCTGGGG
>NW_009212378.1:13267-17179 GCF_000690835.1 Fulmarus glacialis
AGCCTCTCCCCTGCTCGTGTTAAGTCTCCTGGGGAGGCCGTGAGCTGCCCATGGCTCATGCTGCCTGGCTGTGCGATAAAGACAGGTCGCAAATACAGTTTTGGGGCTAGACAGATTTTTTTTTTTTTCTCCTTCTGCTGCCAAATTTTGAAGCCAGGTGGAGGCGATGCTGACCAGCAGCACACACAGGGCATCTTATTCAACACACAGGCACGGGGGCCCCCGGCACCCTGCCAGCCTCCAACAGAGCTCGGTGGCAGGACGGAGAAGACCCAAGGGGAAGGTTACCCACCGCAGCTGTGACACACACCTGGTCGTAAGCGGGTTTGTGGTTGGCACTCTGCTTCTCACAATGGCTGGGGGGGGTTCTCTCCGCCCCCGGGCTCTCCCCGGGACCACGCAGCACTCAGGATATTGCGAGTTAAAAGTTTCATATCCCCCTAGGGAAGGGTAAAAAAAAAAAAAAAAGAAAAGAAACATGAATGTTTGCATTTCCAAAAACTGGTTTAATTAAGTGGAGGAGAAATGAAGCTCGGGTGCTTGCAATGCAGCGGGATAGCACACGGTGATGGGCCCTGGGGTGTTAATAAGCAACAGTGCTCCCCTGGGGAAGCAGGTTTGTTTAAAAGGCTTCAGGCACCCGAAGAAAAACCTCTGATACTGCTGACAATTATTAACTTGCCAAAAGCTGGTGAATCCAGATTAAAACTGTTAGCGAATGTAATTGTTGAGTCTAGCAACCATTAACTCCAGTACAGCGGGGACTAAACTCCCTCCCCCACGTTTTATATATGAGCACGATTGCCAGCATTTGAGATGGAGATTTCTGTACTCAGTAGTCATCGTCTCTAAATCTGTTACTACTATATACACTGTGACAACACAAGAAATGTTTTATTTGCATTTTTGAATGGACATTGCACAAGAGGGGGATGCTTGCAACTGTGTCATTAATCACCACAATGCACAAGACAGCGAGGTAATGAAGACAGTCCCATTGAAACCAATCTATTAAATAACAGCTATAAAACTTAATGAAATCCTGTGACAGCATTTGACAACTGAATAGCCCCACATGAGCTATTCTGCATGGTTAAGTACTGCATTCGTTTCATTCAGTGCAATGCTAATGAAAAGGAATTAATCCTATTATTACATTGTTACTTAAAGTTTGTCGTCAGCTAAATCGTTGCCTGTTTCCAGGCTGGGAATATGCTGCACAGAAGCACATAATCTCCAAAATGAACATGAATAAGTCAGGTAGCAGAAGCAGCCTGGAAATATCAGTGGTGTGCCACGTGTACCACCTGTGCATTTTCAGAGCAAAAATGATTGGCGAAAGCTCTCGAACAGCTAGGTTCAATAATCCTTTGGAGCATGGCCCTCAAGTAAACAAGGCTCAGAAAGCAAACCCTCTGATGCGATTCATTCACCTGCAACTGTTTCGCCCTGATAAGCGGTGTTGGTGTGGGTGCCCCGGTGCAAGGAAGGGTTTCGAAACAAAGGAAGCACTGAAGATCTGAGCAGCCGCAGGGCCCCCGCCGCCCTCGCTGCCAGGGCTGCCCGGTACAGCTACCTCTGACATTTCAGCCCCGTAACGCCGGTGTCTCATTTGTTTGCAATGTTTGAGCAGATGTGTGCTCAAATTCATGACGTGCTACTGTCGCCCACTCAGTCCTGCCGTGGGGCCCTCGTGTTGCAAGCAGCCAGCGTGATCCAAAGCCCACTGAACGTGATGAAAACGTCTGTTTTCCATGACGGAGGGCAGGATGGTGACTTTGCAGTCAACTGGCTCTCGGCACCTGAAGTTTTCCTCCTACCCCCCAGCCACTCTCAGGCAGCTCACCCCAGAGCTCACAGCGCGAGGCAGAGGGCCAAGCAGCCAAGTGACCATGGAGATTATGGGGGGGTGATAAAATGATATCCACAACAACTGGGTTGATAAAATCATATCCCTAACAACTTGCAGCGTGAGAAGTCAACAAACACAAGCAGCTCTCCAGACTCCTCTGCTCTCCTGATCTCCAACTGCCCTTCATACGATGGACTTATAAATCCTCTTGTTTTGCATAACTTACCTTATCTCCTCCTGCCTCCCAACCACTGCCATCACATAGAAAAAATATGTCCAGATTATATAAATAGCCATTATCCTCATTTACGCCCCATGTTGTTGTTTTTATTCTTGAATGAACACAGAAGTCTGCCCCAGCCAAATCAGCATGTGTGTTCGAACAGACATGCATGTCTCATGTCTCTGGGGCAGCTAATGCATGCAGCTGGCGAATGGTTAATTACAAGCCTTGGGGATCAGGATATTTGCAGGCCATTCTTACAGTGAGTCATCTTCTCATCCTGTCCTCCAGCAATCTCCTCTCTTCCCCCTCCCCACTCAACCTACCTTCCCTGAGGTCATTTCTGCAAATACTAGATTGCTCATCACAGAGAGCTGGGTTGCACTTTGGTTTTAATCGATAAATAATAGAATCCTTGTCAGCACCAAGGGAGGATCCGTTATTTTATCTTTCTTCCCCCGCCACACAATCACTCTCACCCTGCTGGGGCTGAGCTCACCCAGAATGAAACTGCACCTACACAGACAAAAGATGTGACACACTCAACCACTAGAAGCCAGAAAGCGAGGGAAGGAACAGGGCAACTTGGCGTGCAATTGCTCTGCACTAGCTGCTCTGCCTGGGGCCAGATCCCCAGGGTGCTTGGGGACCTGGTGGGGGTGACCTGCTCATATATTATCTCATCACTGTGACTTCCAAGCTGAGACCACCTTAGCCCTCAAGCAGCCAACACCTCCTCCCAGCTCCCCCACACCTGGGGAGAACAGGAATATAAGGGGGGAACCTCAAGGAGGTTTTGTTTCTGGTGGTTTTACAGCCCATTATTTGCAAGGTCGGTGCTACAGACGCCCAAAGGACCCCTTTCTTCTGATCAGTGCCCAGTACTTCAGGATGATTTATACCCCCACTGTCCCAGAGATATTCCCCCAGACCACAACAGCTTCCTGAGGGTCCGTGGCCCCAGTGAATCTGTGCTGCCCACTGAGTCACTGGCTCCTCGGGCCACACTGGATCTGAAATGGAGCTGCACGGGCCTGCGACCCAGAACACTTCCAGCAAAGGGGAACAGCAGCAGGAAAAGGAGGAAACTTTCTCATCCACTAAGGGGTAACCTTTTTAGCCTCAAATCTTTCATGATAAGACACTTTGCAATACACAAAAGGTACAAAGCACAGCCTACCTCAAAACCCCACCCCAGATAAACTGCCCACAGCCGCAGTCACCACTTCAAAGCATGGGGCTGGTACATGAGGAGGGAAGGACGATCTCGTGGCTAAACGGCAGGCTGAGAGTCGGCAGAGCTTAGTTCAGCCCCTGCTTTGCCACAGAGTTCCCAGCGTGACCCTGGAGATGTTTCTTCATCCCGCATTTAATGGGGTCCCCAAGGATTTGCCTGGCTCAGCACAGTGCAAGTATCCCTGCCCTGCAGCAGCAGAATTGATGCTTTTGGGGTGACTGTCAGACCCCAGGGCAGGCTGGTGGTGCCCAGACAGAGCCAGGGTGGTGGCAAACCCCCCTGGGAGTCTCTCTCCCCCTCGGTATCGGGCATTGCCCAGGCTGGAGGTGCCTCTACCCCGGCGGGGATGCCCTCCGGGCACTGGTCGTTGTAGGAGGCACAAACTGGGCACATCAGTACAAAAACTAGCGTGATAAAAGGCTTAATAAAAGTGAATTAACCCTGGCCGGTGAGGACAGCGGGGCAGAGTTTATTCAAGAAACATCGCCTGGTTTCCTCCTCCATTTATGACCTCCCCATGGCCTCAGGATATGGCAAGGGGGGTTGTTTGGGAACTCCTACTTCGGCGCGGCCCCGCTCCGGGGAGCCCTGCGGCCCCGG
>NW_009212379.1:0-7618 GCF_000690835.1 Fulmarus glacialis
CATCCCTCCATCCCCCAGCCTGGATTGATACCGGGAGTTACCCAACACCGGTTGAAACAAAGCAAAAAGCAGAAATTCCAGAAAAGAAAGAAAAAAAATGGGTATTTTTTGTTTTCCACTTACTCCAGGAGGCTGGTCCCTGGTGAACATTCCCCAGGTGTGCCAGTTCATGTCACGTCGAAACATGGTATGTTCGGTTTCGCCAAACCCATACAAATATTGGGACGCCAAACGGGTAGAAATCTGAATGAACATGTCGCTGAAGGTGAAAGTGGGTAGCTGAGAATCCCAGCTGGAAAGGAGGAAAATAGAACAAGATGACAGCAATTTCAGCGCTGGGAATAGTTGGTGGTCACCCTTTCAAGGCCAACGCTTCTTCTCTAAAAATCTCATTATTCACAAAAGCTGGAATAAAACTGTTATGGTTATCAAGAAAACTTAACATTAGGACTTTTTTTAGAGTTTAATGGGGGTTTTTTTTAGATTTTAATGTGGGTTTTTTTAGAGTTTAATGGGGGTTTTTTTGTGCACATTATGTTAAAATTAGAGTTTGATGGGATTTTTTTTAGATTTTAATGTGGGGGGTTTTATAGTTTAATGGGGTTTTTTTGTGCACATTATGTTAAAATATTAGGTGTAAATCAGCTTTTTTCTGTTAAAAACTAAGTCGCAATCTGATAGTGTTCTTCCAATGACATGAGAGGCTGAATTATGGAAGGAATAATTTACTCTGGTTGGCAAAAAATGAACTCAACTTGCAATTAAATTTTGATTACTTTAAAGAACGGCCAAAAAAAAAAAAAAAAATTAAAAAAACAAGCGAACTGATGCACAAAACTCCTTCTTAAACAATGCTGTGGTCATCTAAGGGAAGTGCTAGAAAGTGTAGAAAATTATTGTGTCTCCCCCTCTACTTGGGAACTGCACGAAAACTAGTGTTTGGAAACCTCTACGCTCCGTACTTGAAGGTGATGCAGAGGACTTTCAGCCAGTTTCAAAGCATGAAGTGGCAGGGAAACACCTTAGCCCATTTGGGGAAAAAATAGGGTCTTGTTCAGGTCACCTCCTCCATCCTTCCTCTGGGTTAATATTCTCATACTTATGCAAAGGTCAAGTGACCACCCCTGGAGCAGAGTTTAGTATTTGACAGATGTGGCCATTTTGTGGGACAGACACAAAAACTTATCTCATGGCATTCAGAGCAGACTGAACAATAAAATGTTTTGGCAGGAAAAAAGGAAAAGGAAAAAGGAGAAGAGAAGAAAGAAAAGGGGAGGGGAAGAAATAATGAAATGAAAAATTAAAAGAAAAATCATGACATTAAATTAAATTAATAAATAAAAAATTAAATTTACAAAATGAAATGAAATTTTTAAATTTGCAAAATGAAATGAAAAAATTAAATGAGAAAATTAAATGAAAAAATTAAACGAAAAAATTAAAATAACAAAATGAAATGAAAGAACAAAATTAAATAAGCATGGCTTACATCACTGTCCCTGTGCTTCTGCGTCGAACCTGGATGCCAAATGGTGTGTTCTGAACCTTTACATCATAAAGTCGATTCTCAACTGTGCTCTCTGGGGACTCGGGGAGATTTAGTGGTACTGGCACCTCGTATCGTTCGTTTGCATAATCATAAATCTATGCATGGAAAATTAATTCATTTCAACGTACATGGAATATGCATAAATTAGCAAGTTATATTTTCAAGAAATCAGGATAAAAGTAGTTAAAGCACCTTCTTGTATTACTATTGACTGATAGAAATTAATCTACATAGTGGAAGACTCCAAGTCGAACACAAAGAATTGTTCAATTGTTTCTTACCAATAACTGTAAGAAATCTGAATTCCTTAAAATGGTTGAGTAAAGTTGCTGAGATAAGCATTTTCTTTTAATATATTTCTTTCTCAAATTCCTTCAAAATATTTTGGTCAGGAAATAATAAACCTTAATGTTTTAGTTTTGGGCCAGGAATGACTCATGTAATTATTTAAATATATTGATTCACGTGTATTTTTATTTATGGTAAATAAATTTCACCTTTTTGGTTGAATTTTTAGCCAGCCTTAAGAGATTTTTCTTCAGGTTTTCTGTATCATAGAAGTTGGCATGAGTTGATTCAAGACTAAGAGCAATAAAAGCTATTTGGTTAAAAGGGGAAACTTTCTTAGGTGACAAAACGCTATCCATATAAAACAAAATTGACTAGAAACATTATTCCCAGAAATTACACTGTTTTGACCAGTGGAACAATACAAACTCAGAGAAATTCCGCATTACCTTAAATTGCAGCATATGGTTGTTGTGATATTTCACCTCCAGGCGAAGGGTACTGATGGGTAACGTTGATTTCTCGTAGGCTTTGAGGTTGCTCTTGTTGAAGGTGAGATTGGCCGTCACACCTGATGACGTGTATTTTACGTCAGCAACGGAATAAGCGTTGTCAGGGCCGTCGTAATAGCAGTACGGAACACCTAAATTGGAGGTATCTTCCTGCGGATGGAAACGTGGCTGATGAGGGAATTATTTGATGGCTGACTTTTTTTAGGTTTAGCAGCAAGAATTCCAAAACTCTTGGTTTTACCAGATAACTAGTTAATGTAGAGTTTTGCCCAAAACTTCATGCTGTTACGGAACAATAAAGAAGCAGAGCTGAACCCACCGATCTCTATACTATTTTAGATGTAATTAATGAGTTCAAGGCTGTTCAGTCCTGTCTGTATCACTACAAAGTAACGATGATTTAATATTCCCTCTGTCCGTGACCTTCACCTCAATCCCACAAAAACAGACCGTTAAGTCTCTATGGTCTCTGGCCATTTTGGACACCTTCAAGAGGATGTGTCCAAAATTTATAAGCGATATCAGATGAGAGCTCTCCACCAGCTTTTACATTTTTTTACTCATACAAATTATCTTTAAAATACCCATTGGGAATTGTGGTTTATCTATTGAATATCTCCTGACAGCAAGGTCAAAGTAACTTTCCTTTTCTTCTGTAATTGAATATAAACACTCAAATTATTCTGAAGTTAGATGTGCTGATGTTGGTTAATGCATTATCTTCCCATCTCTGAATAATTATGATTTTTCCTGTCTGTTTGTAAAAACGAAACTACGCCTGCTCACCTCATCTTTATTCCTAATGAGTATTTTTTCATCTTTCGTCACCAAATTCAAAGCCTCTTTTGACTTAAGAAAGGGTTTTAAATATATCCAGTTCATAACCTGACCAGAATGTGCTGAAGAGCCATTTCCAAATATCTTAAATTATAAAAATATTTCTAATAACATGACAAATTCAGGGAAATTTATCAACTCTTTCAGCCTGTTGTTGCTTCAGGAGTGGCTACCAGAACTTCATGCTGAGACGACATGTCCAAGTTTTAAAATGTCATTTGAAGGAGGACTCAAGAGCATTCCCATCAGGGCACAATGCTGGCATATATTTACAGCCATGTGGTATCCAGAAATAAAAACTATGCAGTAAAAAGCTTCAATATCAGGAATTATGATTTGGGTATATCTGATAGACAGGGACACAACCAGTTAAGTTGAAAATTTCCCTGAGGTTCAAGGATTTCTTCTTATTCTTGATTCCAGAGGAACCAGGTTTATTTAAAATTATTTATTTATTTTTGTTGTTTACTTAAATTTATTTATTTTTCAATCAGTATAAGCGTAAGATAAAGCAAAAAGGCACACACCTTCCCCCCCAAAAAAGCCTTGCAGGTCCCAGCTGCAGTGGTGATCTCAAGTCTATTCTATTTTTTATAACCCTAACATTATTTGTTACCATCTTTCAAAAAATACCAACTTTTCACTCCATTTTTCACATACTTCAGAAGACCAGAAATTGTTAAAAATTATTTTGGTTTCAATAAACCGCCTACTTTTTTAAGTCCTTCCCTCTCAGAGAGAAGGAAAAATGAGACTGTTTCTTTTGTTGTTAAAAAAAATACAAAAATAAAGTTACAGTTCTTAACATGTTTCTTCCCAATTTGGTTTTCACAAATTTTTGCTTACAGTCCAGATACAGCCAAACTGTTCACATTTTTCCTTGGAAGCGTTCGGACCAGGATGACAATCATATTTTTCCTTGACACTGGTTCCTAGCGTCCATCTTAATGAGTACGATTTTCCTAGTTCGAGCTGGAGTCCTCGTATGAGAGCAACCTATGAATATTAAACAATATAGCGCTATTAAATTCTACCTCCCATCAATGTTTTTTTCAGATCCTTAAAAATGAGAAATTGCCCTGCACAGCAACTTGCGCCAAACTTAGCGTCTCTCCTGAGGCACCCTTATTTTTTACAAATTCATCCGTCCGAAATTCCTGCACAGAAGATCTGAAAAAGATCTGATCCTGCAAGTCCTGTGGAAGCACGCCAGGGGTGAAGATAAGTGCACAGCTCTTTAGTCTTTTTAAATTAAAACGTGTTTCAAAAATGTAAATATTATTTACCCTCCTAAAATATCAACTAAAATCCTAAAGCTATTCTTCCCCTTATAAATTGAATGTACCTGCATAAACGCGAAAATGAACTTTGTGCCGCATGCAGTGTCTGAGGGCAAAATGGAGATCCATCCTCTTTAACGTAATTAACATTATTATTAACATCATTAACATTATTATGAAGGTAAATAACATAATCGTACTTTTTAATAAAATACATCGCATATACTGTGGCATTTGCCATAGTCCTGAGGACCCTCCTTTTCAATATATAAAATACAGGCAGTCCAACTCCTGAGATGTTTCATTACAGTTTTCCTATTATTATTTACCTTATCCACAGGATTATAGGTGATATTATGAGAAGAATTTTGCACAGCATTGTTCCGCAACACAGTAACCGACACTGGTTCCTGGAGCAATCCCAGGATTTTGATTTCTTCAAACGTCAGGTTGTTTGGATCGGCGTAGTTGTTGTTTGTGACATTCATTTGTAGAACGTTCTGGGGAATAATGAAATAATTGCACTGAATTGCCAAAATTTCTCCTGATTTAAATTGACAAGAAACAATTTTTTTTTATGTTACATATGTATATATAACATCGTTATGTACATTACATATGTTTCTGCATTATATACATAATATATGTATGCATATAATATATTCACACAGAAAAGCCAGGCTCTATTCGACCATATTGAATAATATTAAATGAGTCCAACCTCCCAAACTGTGCCCCGGCTGTCACATACACCAGTATAAAACTTTCTTACTACCCTAAAAAATCATGACGCAGATGCTCTGGGTTCTGACATTTTCTCACTGTAGACATTCAGCTACATTTTTGTCCAATATGCAAAGATTTCTGTCAATTTTTCAAATTTTTGAGACTCACAAACAATCCATTCATCGCCTTTCTTATCCTAACTGCCACTGCTGCTTTACAGTTTTTCTGCTCTATAAACTGTTATAAACTCTATAAACATTTTTTTTTTGTTCTAGAAAGTAGCAGGAAATGGGGAATCTTCAGATATTAAAAATAATTAGTGGAAGAAAAGACAAATATCAGATTTCCATTTTGTCAAGTGACAATACTTTGACTCTTAGACTTTGTCAAATACTTCATTTTTTAGTAAATGTTTTAGGGGAAGGGGAACGCGGAGAAGAATATCCATAGAAAGTATTATTGATTAAAATAGGAAAGGAAAATTAGATCCTTTAAAAAATATATACTTACATTGGAAACTTTAAAGTCATAGGAAATGTAGGATTTGCTGTTAACACTACCTAAAATGTGGAGAAAGAAATTACAGTTGCAGTACAGAATGAGACGGCATTAAAAAAGGAAAGCTGGAAGAGCAGAAAAATGCTAATTATTATTATCATTACAGTTACCTTCAAAAGCTACCCCACTGAGCAGCTGCGGGACAAACTGCAACAATCTATGAAATCCTAATTATTCTTTGAAGAGGGAAAAATGAGTGTTGATATTTAACGTTCTGCCAATTCAAACCTTCGGTCAAATTGATCCAGGGTGTCAATATTTCTACACTTTCCTGAAATCCTGATTTTTTTGGCAGTCTTTTTCAAGTTCAGAAGTTACCTATCGAGTCATGATGTTATATGCTGCTGGGGGTGCCAGAAAGCCACCTAACCTTCCCATTTTTGCCCCTTTCATCATGCATATTTCTTTTCTCATATTATTCCTGGCCTTAGAAAAGTATTTCTTGTTACTTTTGATAGCCTTTCCTAGCTGACCGTCTTTTTTCTAATTGTTTTTCTCTTCCTTCATCTCTAGATGAAGGACTATAAACTCCAATTAAATCTACATGTATTAATGCCAAATATGTGCCATTTTAGTATATACTTCTGGTGTATTTTTGTAATTTGACTTGGTCTGCTCTCTAAGGTTAAGGAACTTCTCCTAGCTTCTAATCTACTTTTTATTTCAGTATAGCTAAATGAAGCTCAAGTATTTGTCCCATTTTTTGGAAAACCTCGTTAAGTTTCCCATTCACAGCAGCCTATGGAAATAATAGGATATGAATTAGAGAAGATCAGGTCCACCTGAAATGCAGTAGCATTAACAGGAATATGCCATAAAACAAAGCCCTTTGCACTTAATATTACAGTTGTTTGCAAATAAAGTAGTAAAATCTGTCAAATAAAAGTAATAATAATCATCATGTAATAATATAGTAACAATATAGTAATAATACAGTAATGATAATAAAAAATAATCCACCTTTAATACAAGCTTAAGTGTTTTATAAAATGTCTTCCAAAAATAATTTCAGAATAAGTGTTTAAGCTGCTTTCTGTCTTTTCTAGAAAATGTACATTGAAGTACAAAGGCTTCAAAAGCACCTGAAGGATTTAAGTATCCAAAGTTATTTGAATTTAATGAAAACTAGATGCCTAACTGAAGCGTAAGAAACCCGTTAGAAAAGGTTCTTCATTTTGCAAAAATACCTTCCTCAAGATTAAAATAAAAAATCGTAGTATTTTTGTTGGCAAGGGTCTTCCATTGTTCTGGAATGATCTCTGCTTTTCTTAGACACACCTGTATTCCAAAGGCATTAATTTTCACAATAAGAATAATTAATTTACCTTAAAATTCAAGTTTTTCCACTTGGGTTGAATTAAGTTAGGACCTTAGTGTTACACTAAATTTTTTTCTTAAAAAGGATGTAAATCGTTTGGTAGAAAACCACTTGGGAGTTGAGTGGTATCGATCCCAGTTCATCACAACAGGTTGCAGGGCTTTGGCCTGATGATTTTACCTGAACAAGAAGTTTTCAGGCAGCTATTAACAAAAAGTGAGGTTGGAAACATAACACGTGTAGCCTGTTCAACTTACTCAAATTCATGGATACGCTGTGGGAACCAAATGCCTTAACAAATTTTGGGTTCAATACCACACCTTTTGAGTTAACAACATTTCTGCTGATTTCCCAAGGAATTTAACTATTAATTCCGAACCCTTCGGCAACTGTATAGGTTTTTCATCTTCAGCTGAAACTTCTTGCAAAACATGGATTATGTCTGTTCTTGTACCCATTGAAACTCATTTGGGTGCATAACAGAAAAGATATCAGTTGTGGCAGTATGGTTTAACTGTTGGCAAAATCCTGACTATTGTGAATTCTCAAC
>NW_009212380.1:0-224 GCF_000690835.1 Fulmarus glacialis
CTGTTCTTTGGGAGCTATCTTTTGGAAACCGTTAATAATTACACTTTTTACTTCTTCGCCTCAGAGGACGAATTTAAGGGGGAAACAGGATGCGACACTTTCTCCCACTTGTTCACCTTCCCTTCCATACCTTCAGAAACTCCTTTTTCTTCTATCCTCTTCATGAAGATGTCCACAATATTCCCTGAGAATTTTGAATATCCTTGGGATGTTCAAACAAGTGT
>NW_009212381.1:0-20969 GCF_000690835.1 Fulmarus glacialis
GCAGGACCCTGCACTTGGCCTTGTTGACCTGTCCTCCAATTTGTTGTCCTCTGCAGACTTGATGACAGCGTGGAGGAATGGGCCAAAATTTCCCAGCATTCTGTACTTTTTTCAAGGATACAGTGTTTCTATACTGCTTTCACAAATGAGGTATGGTCCCGAACTTCTTGCATAAACACCAGCCTTCTCCCATATGCACATCATGCAGCATCATATTCTGGTTATGCTAATATAATAGCCAAATTGCAAGATTTGGTAGTTAAAAAGAGCTATGAGATCTGTATTTCCAACAAAGAAACAAGCATATATTGCTAGAGAGGTTTATGAAAGGATGGCACTTATCCTGTGTGAATGCCTGCAAGCATGTCCCATTGACTCCTGATCCCATGTCCGAAGCTCTAACTCAGTCTCAAGCCCTCCACCAAACTCAAGTCCCCAAAGCATCCAGTTCCTTCCCCAAACGAAGGCCACTCAATCCAATCACCACCCTTCTCAGACCCAGAGTTTTAGCTTTTCTCCTCCTCCTGCATGAAAAGCTTGAACCTCCCTATGCTCCTGCCTCAGATATTTCAGCTCCACACACTTATTCTCTCAGAAGTCAAAATCTCATTTTTTTCTAGAGAGAGCCCTCAAATTCCAAACTCCTCTTGCCCCAGGATGCACACCAGAACCTCCAGCTTTCCTATGCTAAAACTTCTACCATCACCTTTCAAGGCCTTTGTCACTGCAAAGTCCAATCATCTTCCCAGACCTCCCTCGCTATCTTACTCCTACCTTCCTCTCACTTTCTCTCTGCTCTCTTTGAATATTTCTCTGCTCTTGCCCTTTTGATTTCACCCTTGGGCTCTCACCGGCTGCCAGCACCTCATATCCATGTGTGACTAAACCGACGTGATGGCCTAAACATCTCTCCATTCCTTTTCCATCCCCAAAATCCATGTCCTACTTCCTGGCAGCAGTTGGTCTTTAGAAAACCTGGATGTAAAATGTACTTAAGCTGGACATAATCTTTAACTGAAACCATATTTATATTCACTATGATGTCTGTCTTACTAGCTATAGGACTTTTGCAGGGCTTTTTGTTTAAATGTTGAAATCTGCGACAGTCCCAGAGATGTAAATTGTGTGTAAGCAGTTATTTGCACCTGCATAAAATGCAATTTATTGAACTCACTGTGCATACAATAGAGAGTCCTTCTGTACATGAACAAATAAGCAGCGTGCAGGCAATTTAGCAGGGAATACACAGTAACTGCTTTTCCAGATGTCAAAGAATGTTGTCTGCAAAGGGGTCTAGAAAAGCAACTGATTACTGTGAAAATCTGAAAAAGCCACGTCCTGAAGCCTTTCACATGGGACACAAGATTTGGTTGCATAAGGGGCACTCTTTTTTATAAGGCAGAGCAGTTAGGAACCACTGTTCTCCACTGTTAAAACTAGCTTTTTGTTTTGTGACTTTAATAAGGCATTTGACATAAGAAGAAGAACATCATGCTACAGACAAAACTATGCAGAAATCCCAAAATGTGGTAATGCCACTAACTGACATATATTTCACCTATCGAAGCAAAAAGCTTGTAAAAACTGCAGTCTTACAGAATCAACCACCAGACAAATAATGCTGCTTGCTGATCAGTATCAGCATAACTACTGGCACTTTTATCTACGAATCATCTCTACTCTCTTAAAACTTTGTAAATCCTACATGGAACTGGGAAGAGAATATACACAAATGAAACAGAAAGTACTTAGTAATTAAAAGAAGACCCCCAATAATTCTTAGAAGTTCTTGTAGCAGTTACAGTTCTTACAAATATTTACTTCGCACTGCTCTAACTTTCTGTATTATTTTCGAGATTATAAATATGATCATCTATTTCTTTTTTTGGTAGCTATTCTCTGACTTTTTCTACAGAGATATGTAACCAAAATAAGCCCAGGATTTAAGGTTATGTACTACACATCAATACATAAAAGCTGTACTTGAATTCAGCATTTCTTTGGACAATTTATTGTTAATCACTGCAATTAACAGCTCTCAGGCCTTCAGGACAGAGAGGAGGCAACTCGTCGTTTGAAGTTTTTTTCCTCTGTGAAATACTGTAAATTTCATTCAATGAAAATTACAAATATTTACACTTGACAAAGAGGTCTGACAGTTTTACTCTGGATAGGAGATGAAGATGAGATTTTTTCCCATTCAAATACAGCTCATTGGATTTCAGTGAGGATTATTTATAACTGAAGTTTTTTGCATGTTCCTAACATTAGTTTGAATTCTAAGACATAAATACAGTGCCTCTGCCATAAATTAACAATGACATTCTGAGTATTAAGTAAATAACCAAATAAAAATGTGTGAAGGCAGTTACCTCTTGCTATTTTATAGACTAATAATTCAGCTTTTACCGATGAAAACACAAACCATAAAGCTAGCTAGTATATCTTATCAAAGAATCAGGTTATTAGAAAAGAAAAACAAGAGAAAGCTTTAAAAACGAATGACAAAGTCCATAGAGCCATATTAAATGCATGCATACATATTTCATATTAAGTTTTTTGCATAACTAACATTTTCACTAATGTATTAAATATGAAATCTATTTACCAACTTTATGAGAAAAATTCAACAACTACTATGCCCAGTCCCTCTCATAAATTAAAAGCAAAACTAGAACAACTTGTGTTTTCTATTTTGGGCTGTTTATTTCCCTGGAAGTAAATAAATCAAGAAGTAAGAAGGACTGTGGGAGGGCAGAATGAGCTTAGAAAACATACTCTGTCCAAACATCTGTGATTATTCTATAATTATCAATATTCACAAACACAAGCTAATTGGCTAGTTTAGGTGCTGGGATGCATACTAAAAATGTGAGTAATAATCTTACATTTCACAATGTAAAAGTCATTTGATAGTGGAAGCCATGAAGGAATTTTGATAGCCAGTCTGCAAGCAAATTTTTTTTTAAGTAACCAAATGAATTACTTGTTTGCTTTTTCTTTCTTCCCCTAAACCATAACACACTAAGTACCAAACAGGCAGGACATCATATAACAGCTTTTTAAAATGATTTATAGCAAAACCTACTTTCCTACTTTAAAACCACTTTATTTCAAAATTCAGTTAAGGGTGATGAAATAAAAATAATATACAGTAATTGAAATGCATGTCCTTGTTTTTCAGGGTGCAAACTAGCTCTGTGAATAAATGAAACACTGGCTTCTTTAACTGCCCTCCCCTTCACCATACCTGTCTGACTGCAATCCGTATAGTCTTGATGACTGATACTAAGAAATGAAGCTGCATGGTCTCCCTGTGAGATCATGTCATGGATCTAAATGCACAGTTTGCACACATTCTAGACCATAAAATGTCTTCCTTTAATTTTAAAGGTAGATTTTCTACATGTATATTGATGACATACATATTATAGTTATGGTAATTTTCATACATTTGCCTTTAAGATGGGGATTTGTAATCACTTTTGTTCGCATTTGCATGTAGATAAACTGTATCTTAACAGTGAATTTAACTTGTGGACAACTTCCCTCCTTGCCATGACAGTGCAGACAACAAAAACCAGGGAATCTCAAACAGCAACCTGAAGTATTTAACCTTCCGTGATATGTGCACCAATAATCTATATGAAAAATTAATTTTAAAAAGTATTCAGAATATTCTGACTTCATGAATTTTCTTATTAATTTTTTATCTATTTTCCATTTCTCTTCCACTGTCTCCTCACTAAATCTCTTACTTATCATGGTCTCGTACTCTATTCATCATCAACACCCTCTTCTGTTGTTCCTACTTTTTATCACTGAACATTTCTAAAAGTCATGTTGCAAGTTTATGTTTTCTTTACATTTGTCATCTCCCCAGCTGATCAAATACCATATTTCAGCTGTCAGCAACTCTTGCTAAATAATCATCATAAGCCTTTACCCTTTTGTATCATATTGCTGTAACGGCATCACCTCCCTCTAGTTTCATTCTTCCCTACAACTCCTCCCTAACTACTTACATCCGTTCAGGCTCCATTTGTTTGGACTGCTACCGTACAAAATATGTAGAGGCAAAAAGTATTGGTATTTATAGGTAGGGTTAATGTAATAGCTCAAGATGACTGAATAAATATAAAATAGCATTAAAAAGGATCTCATACGGATGCTTGCCTCTAGTGTGAATGCTACTTGCCATACTGCTCAATTTTCTTTAGATACTTATTTCTTGACTTGCATGATTGATATATTTTGTTAAAAAAATAACATTGATTTAATACTAAAGATAATTTAACAAAAACTTCACAGAGTTTTGTTATACTGCTGTCCACAAGCCTTGCAGTGCTCAAGGCTTTAATGTTTTAAGCCACTTTTAGTGGAACACTGTAAGATAACGGTAATACAAATACTTTCTTAAAAATAAATTCATGAATTGGCTCTACCCATCTTGAGACAGGGTCAGTCTGACAGCAAAGGTTAGAGAGAATAGACAAGATAGGCATGCCAGGGCCTCACCACACCCCTCTGTAAGATAAGGCTGTGTATATCTACACAAAGCATTTTGTGTATTTGCAAATCTAGCTGTCTGGCAACATGGCTGCCTTAGTTCCTCCAGAGAAACTGGTGAATGACCTATCTTGGAGCCATGCCATTGTCTTCGAACAAATTCGTATTCAGCTTTAGCTAATGTCAAATCCAAGAATTCCTACTTCCCATCTGAGCAAACAAAAGAAATATTAATTCCTCCAGAGAATGAAAAATACAAAGCACAAGACCAGCTTATCTTGCGAAAGCTGACAGTTTTTCTGAACTGAAAGTTTTCCGATACTGACAGTACTTAACCAGTTTTTAGGAAGCTGACCAAGGTTTTACAGAAAGAGCTATCTGAAAAGCCTTCACATATGTTCCACAGAAAATTAAAAAACAAATTTTCACAAAGAAAAGTTACTTAAAAGGTTGTCAAGAAAGAAGCGATTTAAAATTAAAAAATATGTTTATGAGCTGTTAAAAAAATCCTTCCTTTAATCCTTCATTTAATGTGTAATGTGGTTATCTCTGACTTTTTCTGAAGCCATTTCAAACATCCATCTTCATCTACTCAGCTAAGATATTCACCAAAAGTATCCTGACTTTACTCTGCTGTTTGTTCTTCTCCTGCTTCTTTGAGAAGGTATGCTTAATCTGGCTCTTATCTAATAAAAATACTATCACCTTTTCTTACTTATTATTCTCACACGTCACCTTGAATGCTTTCATGCTTCCTGTTTTGTCCTTCATCAAGTTCAAATTTCAGCTTTTGTTTTCATTTTTAGGGGTCTCCAAAACTCTGCCTTGCCCAAAAACGTTGCCTCACTTTTTATAATCATGCTATGCAAGTACCATATTCCTCCACAAATCTTAGCAGTTTTCTACCCAATAAATGCTCTAGGATCAAACTGAACTCGTGTTCATGTCCAAATTTTGGAATGGCGTGGATCTATCTGTGTCACTGGTACAGACGAATGAAACAGAAATCACGGGCATGTTAGGGAGCAGAAGCAATGTATGTGTTCGTCCTACTTTCTTCTCTATTAGCTCATTGATAGTGATGAAGCCAACTGATATCTTTACAATCTATCCTCAGCCAAAAATTCTTTGTTACTCTTATAGTAAATGGGATTTCAATGAGGCATTGAATCGAAGGACTGAACACCAGACAAACTTAACTTTCAAGGTAAGATGTGTTTACGCCAGCAGAGTTGAGACTGTTTAGGGGCTACTTCAACACAAACTGCTCTCCTATGCAATGCATGTCAGTGCTAAGTGGATCGAGGGAGTGTGCTGGGGAAGCATGTCTGGCATAACCTTTACTAAACATAATTAGTTCACAGCTAATTAGGAATATAACTAATTTTTCTGATCATTGCTCAGTGGCCACGATCTATCTTTCTGCCATTCTATTTGGCATAGCTGGCAAGGATCATTCCCCACTTCCACTAAAATGCATAGAAAGATACTTGCTAATTCCTGCCAGTGATAAAGACAGAAGGCATCTTTGCTTCCACTTGTTCACAGAGACCCGACATAACCTGAACTAGTCTCAGCAGAATCTTACACAAAACATAAAAAATTAAGACCAAGAGATATTTAATGCTCTAAACAGATTCTGTGATGAAAGACTACCACTTCAAAAGCTAGTAATTCAAAGTTTACCTATGGTGGTTTAACTAGGATCATGTAGCGAGGTGGGGGTTGGTCTCTTCTCCCAAGTAACCAGCGATAGGACGAGAGAAAATGGCCTCAAGTTGCGCCAAGGGAGGTTTAGACCGGACATTAGGAAAAACTTCTTTACTGAAAGAGTGGTCAGGCCTTGAAACAGGCTGCCCAGGGAAGTGGTAGAGTCACCATCCCTGGAAGTATTTAAAAGACATGTAGATGAGGCGCTTAGGGACATGGTTTAGTGGGCATGGTGGTGTTGGGTTAACGGTTGGACTTGATGATCTCAGAGGTCTTCTCCAACCTTAATGATTCTATGATTCTATGATTCTATGTATTGTTCTCAATTGCCTTTAGAGGGCAAAAAATAAATATTTATGTAATCTTATTTGATAAACACATAAAATCCTCTTACGATGCCTAAGTTAAAATTGTAACGGAAGACACCATTGTCATCAAATCGCAGGATATCTCATACGAACAGGCATACTAAAAGTAGACTAAAAGTCTTCTTACCCTATCATTCTTTCTTTGACAAGGTCAAACAATGAGGAATTGGTGAAGGGCAAGGAAAGAACATAAGAACAGGGCAAGCATATTGCAATACTTTCCTGGTATTCTCTCTCAGCTCCCAGGGACTTGCAGTTCAAGGATCTCTGCAGGCAAATGTGGCATCTTTGAGTTTAATACACTTTACTCCATTTTTCTTCCAAGAATCTGCCATTATTGAACCCATGCTCTGGGGTAATGGTAGTTTTATTTAATGTCCTCTAGTTCTTTTATTATAAGACAGTGAATAACAGCAGCCCATTCACTTCTGCCATGCCTCTCATGATTTCAGTTACCTCTGTCATCCTCCCTCTTTAGTCATCTCTTGTTTTGGCTGAAGCATTCCAGTCTATTTACATATTCCTCATCAGGAAGTAATTTAAAACTGACATTCTTATCTTCTCTGTATCCTTCCATTTTACTACCTCCTTTTGTGATGAAAGGAAAACAATGTAAACATTGCTGAAGATCACTCAGTACCGTGACAGTCTTCTGCCACTGCTTGCTCTTGGCTTTCATTTTTATTATCCCGAATATTTCAGTACTGTAAGCAAATGTTATCACCTCCATTTCTAGTAACAAATATGCTGGATAGTACAAACTGTACCATATACCCATCTAGGACCAGACTGCTAATGTCCCTCCAGTGAGAAAAATGAATCATTTATTTCCATCCTTTGTTTGGTATCTTTTAACCAGCTATTAATGGATGAGAGGACTTTCCCTCTTATGCTGAACACAGCTATGTTTTTTCAAGTACCTTCAGAAATGAACCTTCTTAAAAGATTTTTGGAATTTGTAAGCTGCAGGCTGAAAGGCATGATACCTCTAACTCCCCTACAAGTTCATTTGGGTCCCTCCGGTACAGCTGTGGGACCATGGCGGAATAAGAGGTCTAAAATGTTCTTAAGTTTGTCTTACCGGCCAGTATGAACACCTGGTTCCCTAAGCAGAACTAAAGATGCCAATCTAACATCCATTCTGGGACGTGTCAAGAAATATATGAGGCAAGGCTACAGTATGCTTTTTGGTATATGCCATGGCCATTCTATCACAATCCTTGGTGTTGCATAATTATAGCTATCAATATTTCTGGTACAGCAGTCTTATAATATCACAGATAAATGGAAACAAGCAATCCTGATGACACATACAGATTAGCTAGAATTTGATTCCCTTCAATGCACTGATGAACCAATAGAAACGACTGAGCAGCCACAATTTCTGACAGGTATATCACTCTCCTACACAGGCTAGCTCTGGGTGCAGTCTTCAGGTGTGGGAAAAGGCCATGAAATATCTTTTCCAATGGGGCTGTGGCTCTGAAGAAGTCTCTAGAGAACACCCTCTACGAAACAGCTTAGAAGATAAACAACGCTATTGATACTTACACCATGCTTTGTACTAAAGCTGTTGGCAAAACAGCAGGGACAGAAAGTGGCAGTGCTAACAGGGCTGAAGCTTAAGACATCTCTGTGGCACTGACCTTTGTACCTTAAAGTTCTCCTTCCATTTTATTTTATTTTTCTTTCAGATTGTCTTCTGTGTGGTGAGGTGCAGAAGTGAAGGCTTGAAGGCTAGTCGGAGCACAGCTGCGCCGTGGGACTCGTGTTTCTTACGAGTGACCTGTTGGAGCTGAAAGGACTTGTGGGCAAGGAAAATGGGTGCAAGTGTTAGGATCCAAGTGCTGACAAATCAGCAAAATGACAAAGTTGCCATCAGTGCAGCTGACCTAAGACACACTCAACCAGCAGTGCTTGGATTCTGTGTTTTCTGTCTTAGTGTACTGTAGGCATAACAGATGCTCAAAGAAAACACTTCCCAGTAATGTGTGTGTCCTGGAGGCAGAAAATTCACTTACTGTGAAGACTGTAGACTGTAAATGCATCTTGTGAGAAATGCTTGTGTGCAAATTAGCTTTTTGTGATTCCACAAGCTATACTGAAGAATCTGATGGATCCTGGCTAAAAAAGGAAAGCCTTCTGGTGAAGAAGCATTGCACGGTCCCACAACTGCAGTCTTGAGTAGTTTGACAAAGGAACAAACAACTTAAAACAAATAAATGAGGAAGTAAGGAAACTAACTGAAAGAAAAAAGTGCAATAAGGAACGATGGAATAGTAGGACTTGGGAAAACCAGCTCAATATAAGGATTATTCAGAGAAACTTCTTATCCTCCAGCATTACTCTTTATAGCTAAATCAATGCTGCACCTTCTGTTTTCAGTAATATCTATCTTGCTTCTCTTCTGAGTAGGTCACAGCATCAGAAACTTGAAAACCAGTATCACTTTTTTCTTTTTTTTAAACAGAGAAGTATAATCTTAAAACTTAGTTGCAGTAATTTTATAGCTGTAAATTTTCACAGCTGTTAACATCCTTCCTTTATTGCCTATCTAACTGAAATCACGATAACAAGAATCTTGAATCAAGAAAATAGATTTTAAATGTCGCACCCCAATTTTAAAGACAGAGAAACACAAAAATGTATCAAGAGGTATTATTAAAAGGTTTCACAACATTTCTTTTTTTTTTTTAAATATGTAGGAAATTGCACGCCCTTTTCTCTAGAGAATGATTACATAAAAGGGCATGGCAGATGTGACCTCCTGAGGTGGTGCGAATTTCCACTTGTATTAGCAGGCATTGAAAACACTGTATCTTGCAATCCTTGACTGATGCAGAAGTCAACAGCTTTTTATTAAGTCACTAAACAGATGAGATCAGTAAAGAACTAGCACAGATTTCATTGTATGTAACGTTGGGGGAATGTTTTCTAGAATAAGCATTTAAAAAAAAACAAATAAAAAGAATTACTCTATTTCTAAATAGGCTTTCCCACTTTCAATTTAATCATCATACTTTAAATACAAACATTAGCATAAAAACAATTGGAGGGAAATTCCAATTAGCCTACGAATAATTGTATCTTGAAATAGTCACCAGGCTGTAACTCAGAGGTTTCATAATCCCCTTCTCTCATTCTGAACACCCAGCTATGTACTTATCTTCAGGCATATCTACAATCTTTCTCTATGTGCAGCCAGCCAGCACCCTTTTACAATGTTACCATCACTATCTTGACTACTCTGTCTGTATCTCTGGTCTCTTCAATGTATTTCTATCTCAGATTTATGCAGAAGCTTTTGAAATAACTGTTTCAGGCCCAGCGCACTAACTGTCTCAGTCTGTTTTTTTAATTCCTGCACTTGACTACACCAAAGTCACTGTCAAATTAAGTATCGTATTTTCAGTTTAAATGATATTTATTACTTCTTTTAGTCAACATTTCTGGTATCAAATTATTTTTGGAGACTTACCCTTAGTTTGTGAACTTTCTGTGACTGTACAGTGTTTATAGGATGCAACTCCAATTTAATGGCACGCAAAGGCTACACTTATGATGTTATTAAACTATACATATATGATAACAGGATCCAATCGAGCATATTTGCTATTTAACTATACTATTCAAACTACTCTATTTATTTACTTTTAAATCTATTTAAGGAAACCATTATTTGAGATGTTACTTCTATTTTGCAATTACATTTTTAAAAAGTTACAATACTCAAAACAATAACTAATGTAGTATCTTTGTTTATTTCATATAAAACAGAAGACATTTTAAAGGAATATTTAAAATTAGCGTGTTAATTCTCACTTATATTAAAAATCTGAATGACTGGCTTTTATTCTTGAATAGCATTTCATTTTATCATTAACCTATCCTTGACCAAATACAGAGCAATACCATATGTAATGTTTATGAAACAAATGGGAATTCTGTTAATGATTTTAATGATTTTAATTGGAAAAAAATACACTGCAGTATAAGGACAAACTACTTTGGAGCAATTTTCATCAGCTTGAAAGCACGAAAGTGCTACAGTGCTGAGGTTTCTTACTTTTTGTATAAAAACTCAAAAGCTATGGATGTTTGGGGGTTTTTTTTAGTTAGAAGACAATTCTACATTCCTCATGGAAATTCTTATATGAAAAAAGACTCACATATTGACTACAAAATATGTTTGGCTCAGTGAATCAGTTCAGGAAAAAAAGTAAGGAAAAAGAAAAGACAGTTGCTTTTATCTAGCAGTCCTGCAATGTTCAGGAAGTCTAAATTAGTTCAAACTGATAAATCTTCTATATAATCTAGGCTTCTCATCAGCCATCTTTCTCTCCTTGCATCCCAATCTAATTCAGAGGTCTGATTTTATCAGGTCTATCATCTCTAATTGAGCGGTTTATTATTCAAAGATTACCATTTTTATGTCTGGATTATTAAAAAAATATTGTGGAAGAGGTTTTGTCATATGGAAAACTGGAATCATATGAAGTTTGAAAAGAGCTGCTAGATTCTCAGTGATCACTGAACCTGCTGGATATGAACTAGACAAAAGAGCATATGCATTTCTAACAGGGCCACAGAATTTCTTCTTTAACAATGCAGTATTGTCTTATAAAGTGGCAGTTATTCTCACATTCCAAACTGCATGTTTTCATTGCTTTCTAAGCACTGCAATCATACCCCTTTTCACTCCAGCCACTCTAGTCATGTACCTACTCTGTTCTTCTTCCCATTCTTTGTATTTTGCCTTCTGCAACTCTAACATCTTATTAGGCTGTTATCTTCCTAATTAAACAAAAATTAATCTAAGTAGCCTCTTTCCCCCTACCCCTCTCAGAGATATTAGGGTTTGCATTTGCGAGGGCATCTATTACGGTGTCAGAAGTAATTTGCTGCCAGTATGCTCGGTCTTCTACACCTGTAAAGCCCCTGGGAGCCTCCTGAGGCAGGGGAACACAAGCAAAGTTAAGAAAACCAAATATGGAACTTTAGATGCTGCCAAGCACAATTTAGATGTAAGCCCAAAAAAGCATCCAGGAAGAAAATACTATACGCTGGCATTTTGAACTGACACAAACCCTGCAGTAGCTTTTATTCAAATAAAAGGTCAGAAGAGAGAGACATGGCAGCGACACTTGTATTTAAGAAGGCAAAGACAAAGTTTCAGACAGCTATGTGGTTTGGGTTTCCTATTAACTAGATCTAGTCATGTTCCCATTCCACGTGGGACTTCTACGCTATCCTTTGAAGACACGTAAATCCAGCAGTCTGAATTACCTTTGTGGAACAACACGCCCAATTTTCAAGTAGTACAATACTGAAGCTGTGTGACCTCTCCAGATCTTCCTCTTATTTTTAATTATTTATGTTTTGTACAAAACTCAGCATGGTAGCTTTTCATATCTATGAAAGACGTAATTCATATGATGCTATGGGACATATATGAACATAAAGTAATGTATTACAAAAAATCAGTAAGCTCAGCATCAACATCCACACTACATTAACTGCTGTTAGAGAAAAGAAATACTCATCTTTGTTCTCCCTGCTAAAGCTTCCCCTCTGAGTAATACCAAAGATGATCTACCAGTCCTCAAACTTCTCAAGTCTGCTCATTTTTGATAGCTAGGAGCATTTCTTGTTATTTTCAGCATGAAATCATCACCTTGTGTGACCAAATTTTGTAAGTGGAGGACCAGAATTTATCAAATTTGACCTGCAGAAAGGCTTGGGTAGACTCACAAAAGCAATATAAAAAGGATGCCCTGTTTTATTTTTTCCACATACTTTTAGAAGCAATCTATATTGTTCTTACAAACAGGAAAAATATATCTGCTAGCAAGACTCAGCACTACAGAAAGTAACTATGTAAGTAAACATAGATGAGGCCTGTTGAAGAAAGGCCATTAGACTGAAAACAGAAAGCGTGGGTAAACAGTGAATCCCACGTTTCAGTGATCTAACTTATATGTTTTTCAGTTAACAGCCAGTTAATAAGCATGAAAATGTTTAAGTGTTAAAGTAGCAACAAGAAGATGAAGCTTTCTTCATATACCAAGCAGAAAACAAAGCTAAAACACCCACAGCCCTTACTCCATTTCATATGTATAAAAATAGCAATACAAAATTATATATATGATATTATTCCAAATTTTTTACATTACTTCTTTCATAAAAGACTGATTCTGGTTTTTTTTTGAAGAGGTCTTTATTGATCACACTCAGAACTAGTAACTTTTTTCCCAGAGTAATTTATTCCACTATGCAGACACAAATTTTTCTAAACAGGAAGCTATATGCAATTATCCTGATAAAGTGCACAAAATTAAAGGTCTAAGAATAAATAAAAAGGTACACACACAAATTGTCCTTTTACAATTTGCCGTTTATCTTTAGATTCAGAGCACTGTGTATGAGTCACCCAGGAGAATTTAACTCAGCTCTACTTTAATAATCATCCGCCTCTGATTTCCTATGGCATGTATTAGCCAGCGACTTATTTTCAAATATTATACTGAAGACTGAGTGAAGTTTAGGGAAAAATTTAAAAACTTACCTTCAAAAACTCTGAAGGCTTTCTTGCAGCTTGGTAGAGGCCATTTTGCAGAATTTGATTTTTGAAAATTTTCTTTTAACTTCAAATATTCCGTAGGGAAAAAAGATTTGGTAGAGTTGTTCAGTTCTACAATAGTTAATAGAAAAGAATGTATACATCAATGCTGTAAATATAGCAATAATTTGCATATGTTTATACTACAAAATAAAAATGCCTTATCTACTGTGTAATACTTTTTCTGATTATAACATCTCTTAAATTGTTTTAAAATCACATAAACCCAAGCATTTCCAGATATAGCAAGAATGTCTTAAACATGATGTTTTGATTTTGTTCCTCTGAAAAAAAGCATTTAGGAAAGATGATGTCAAATTCTAGCAAAATGAAGTACCTAATAAATCAGGCTATTTAACGTACAAAACTATGATGACCTCTATGAATGAAAAGGTGTTGTGGTTTAGCCCCAGCCAGCAACTAAACACCACGCAGCCGCTCGCTCATCCCCACCTCTGGTAGGATGGGGGAGAGAATCGGGAGGGCATAAATAGGAAAACTCACGGGTTGAGATAAAAATAGTTTAATAGTGGAAATAAAACAAAGTAGAACAGTAATAATAACAATGATAACAACAGCAATAATAAAACATACAAAGCAGGCGATGCACAATGCAACTGCCCATCACCCGCCAGCCATGTGTCCCGAACTGTGAGAGGCCCCCCCCGCCCCGTTTTTATACTGAGCATGATGTCACATGGTATAGAATACCCCACTGGCCAGCTGGGGCAACCGCCCCGGCTATGCTCCCCTCCGACAGCTTCCCCTGCACTTGGCAGGGTATGGGAGGCCAAAAAGTCCCCAGTGCAAGCACCCAGCAACAACCAAAGCATCATTGGGCCATCAACGTTCCTCTCCTACCAAACCCAAAACACAGCACCCCCCCCAGCTACTGGGAAGAACGTTAACTCTGTCCCAGCTGGAACTGGGACAAAAGGACATCAAACTGACTGTGGCATTAATTCTCAGTTCATATTGTTTTTTGTTTAACACCATCACTCAGTAACATTAGCACTCAGTAATGCAAGGAGAGGTGAAGAGTTTGAAAATTTTTTTTGAGATTTTATAAATCTTGTGGATTAACAGGAATTAAGAGCACATTTGTAGAATGATTAATGACACATTGCAAGGGTTGACATAACTTATTAATCTCAAAAAATTGCAGCTTCTCATGATATCATTTGGGGAAATATCTACATGGACTGCAACTCAAAACTGTCAAAACTAACCTATCCATAGCAATACAACAATGGAAACAACTTAAAAATAGCCACATTTTCCTACCACAGAAAAGAAGTGATCTGCTGATAACAGAGTTGCCAAGATAGTAGTTAACAAGGAAAACTTCAAAACCCGCCATTTTGGCCCTTCAAACCACCATGGCTTCAGATAAATACTAATAATAGCAGCCACTACCATAACTCCTTCTGTACCTTAAAAGAAAGAAAAGGCCCGTCACAGATCTTTGAAAAGGCTTATGTGTTATTACTTTACCTGGGTCATTGCAATTGTACATACTTTTTCAATAATCAATATTTTATGAAAAGGATCAAATATTTTTCACTGGCAAATTTGAGAAAGCTAAGCTTTCTGTAAGCAGGCTCCAGAAAGAAGAAAAAGTTCCAAATGCCCTTTGGTTGCAGTAGCTTTTTCTATATCAGAAGAAGGCATTAGACGATTTGAAGAAAAAAAAAAATGCTGGTCTTATTCTAAAAATTATCCTGCATTTCACTGTTTTGGAACACAGGTGGAATGAGGCTACACAACACAGGCAGAGTACAGAAATCTCCAAATCCTTCCATCTCTTTATGTGAGAACAGTGCTACTGCACCCATAAATCTCTGTCAGTGAAGGGGAAGAGGCCATTTTTTTTCCTAAATGTAAAAGGAATAAGCTGTGTATTTTTCCCTGGCGGTTTTTAATTTTTATGTAAGAGCTTTATATGCTACTGACCATATTTGGATTAAGTACTATTCGGATTCAGAGAAATAGCCTCTGATGAGACTCTGCTTGCCTCTCACAGCATCAACAGAGAATATTTTAGTTTCCTTCTACAGGCCATAAAAATTGACTCGGTTCTTTCAACTTTATTGTCCAAATTTAAACACTGAAACCTCTGGTGAGGCATCTAATTCCTGTTTTTCAGGAAAGGCAGTGGCTCTTACTGGCTTTTAAAAGGTTGCTTGGTTAGGCTTTTAATGAAAGATCCTTTTCGGCTGGCCAGGCCACCTGTCTGTCTGTAGGTATGTGACCCTCTCCCTGCCACATACCTGGACCTCCCGTGCACAACCGCTATGCTGAATCTGCGTTTCTCCAAAGTTGTGGATTTATTGTACATGAGTGCCAGATCTGGCCCTTCTTGGAAACACTTAACATAAACGAAACTTTATATGAATGGAAGTGTAGAAGCCAATCCCTGGCTCACTCAAAAAAAAATTAAAAGACAGAGTTACTTGAGTGGGTTACTGTAATCAGATCAAAAGCTGTTGTCTTAGGTGTGTCCTGGGCACCCTATCATCTGACCAGATGTGACTTTATGCTGATGGGAGAAAGGCTTTAAGACAGATGGGAATGCAGGGCGGACACCATCAGAGCAACCTATCTGGACTGGAACTCACTCTCGAGGGAACCAGTGGAAAAGAGACAGAGTTACTTGAGTGGGTTACTGTAATCAGATCAAAAGCTGTTGTCTTAGGTGTGTCCTGGGCACCCTATCATCTGACCAGATGTGACTTTATGCTGATGGGAGAAAGGCTTTAAGACAGATGGGAATGCAGGGCGGACACCATCAGAGCAACCTATCTGGACTGGAACTCACTCTCGAGGGAACCAGTGGAAAAGGCTCACTTGATCAAGGCAACAGGCCAGAGGAAGTATCCTCGTGGGTCACATCTGGCTTTGTAGCTCTGGTCTAAGCACTTTTTCCTCATAATTGGTGGATAATTGACCTTAGTCTTCATTTTTTTTTGACATGTTACATGCATCCTTCTGTTGCATTTATGTTTAGTTGCAAAACTGTGCTAAAAAGTGAACTTCTGAATATATCCTTAAATGTTTTATTTTTGAGATATCCTTGTAAAATAAAATGCAGTTATACAAAAGGAAAGCTGCAGAAAGTATCCAGAATAAATTAGTGAGGGAAATAAGACATCCCAGCTGTAGCATTAGAGAAGTATGTAAAGAATGCTAGCAACTTTGCTTTGCTGGCTACACAAACCTACAGCAGCAGCAGACTTTAGCATAACTTTTAAAAGGCTTAATAAATCTCATGAGTAAAAAAAAAATATTTACCACCCTTTACATTGGTCTGGCACCATCCATCTTCCTTAATGTGTTGACTTTACTAATTTCTCTAAGGATATGATATCATCATCAGTATTTATGCACTAGGAAATTACAAAGTATTTTTCTTAATATATGTATAATAAAACAAAGTAAATGTAGTGTATCTATTTTCAAATGTATTGCTAAGTCAAGCATATATTGCTACACACTGAATAGCAATATACAAATAAATGCTGTAAGGCCATATGGATTTCTCTCATCTGAAGTTGTTAACACTAAAGACATCTCATATACTGTTATGGCTCTCTAATTACAGTAGACTCTCTATTTACGTATTTATGACACTGTATTTACCACACAAATCCTTTTCCTCAAAAAAATTACATATCTTTTTAATATTTTCACAGAATGGGCTAGGTTGGAAGGGATGTCTTGAGATCAACTAGTCCAACCCACCCTGCTCAAGCAGGGTTAGCTACAGCAGGTAGCCCAGGAGCGTGTCTGGTTGGGTTTTGAGTACCTCCAGAGATGGACACTCCACAGCCTCTCTGGGCAACCTGTTTGATCACCCTCATAGGAAAAAAGTGTTCAGGTGGAATTTCACGTGTTTCAATTTGTGCCCACTGTCTCTTGTCAGTGGGCACCACTAAGAAGAGTCCGGCTCCCTCTTCTTCATTCCCTCCCACCAGGTGTTTTTACACATTGTATATTAAGTACTCAAAGGCTACAAATAATCATGGTAATATTTCACTTAAATGACAGTGCTTTAAATGTTGAAAAGTGTTGAAAGTTTTGAAAGTGTTGAAAGTTAAGTGTTGAAAAGTCTTGCAAATACATTTTAGCAAGCACCTATATTCTCTCTTTGTGCTCTCCCCGAAGTATTTTACTGCAGCAAATTTGTTAAATAGCTTTTTTAAAAATCTAAATAGCCCTAAACCAACTAAAAGTAATTCTCCATTGGTGAAACACACTTCATCTGTACATCAAATTCAAAGGAACATCAAACATTTAGCAAATGAAATGAGAACACCTTGAAACCTCTATACACCAGCCAGGCAGGGTGCTGAGAATGCTCAGGCTGCAGGTTTCCATCCATCTTCTCTGCTGCTGTGCTGACATAGTCAGTCCCTATCCCTGGCCACCAGCAGCTTACCAGTGAACCATCTTGGGGCAATTAGTTTGTCTGAAAAATGATTCCTTCTCACCCAAAAGAGTTCTTACTTAGCCCAGTCAGTTCCTCGAACTGGTCTGCCATCAAATTATACAAAGTTGTGCTGTGCAGAGGAAGAGTCTGTGCACAACCAGAAATAGGAGCTGGGCAGCTCTGCTAATCAATGCCAAATCATACTTTAATCTGCATCCCCAACCTGTCATCATCACAGCACTCTCCCAGTTTAACGAGGATTGCTGCAAGATCTCTGCAGCATGGAAAAATAAACAAACACTCCTGCATGGCTGAGTCATTTCCATTACTTTGTGACCTGTCTATGCACAGTTTTAAGCGCTGTAAAGGGCCTGCCTCCAGATATCATAGTGCAATTTTATCCATGGTGCTTGAATTTACCTTTTTAAGCTTCAGGCATAAAAGACTGACTCATGCTGTTCCAGGTATCCAATCTACAGCGCTACTTATGCCCTTCTATCCCTGTACCCGTTCTGACATCAAACACCCCTTACCCACCATGTTTTCCTACTGCTAAAAGTCAGGAACACTAGAGATGAGGGTGTAAGAGGCCAGGAATGAAGAATTTAAAAACAAGACTAGTTAGGAGGATTCTGTAGTTCTGCCAGCCTTTATTTTCACTTGTAGCTAAATTAAAGCCATAAAACCAAGAAAAGAGCATTTTTTCGTGTGTGTCACTAAGTTAGTAATTTTAAAAATGCTTTTCTGGTAGGATATTTTGAGAAAATGTTTATTATGTTTGGAGTTTGTGATTATTTAGCAAGAGGAAACCAAAGAAATGCAAAATATCAGAAACTCACTTCAAAAATAAAAAAAATTTAAAATACGCATCCAGAATAGTTTCTTGCCACTGAAGAAAGCCTGCGTGGAATAGTCCTAGGAAGCGTTAAATGCAAAGTGGATTAACATCACCAAATTTTGCTCTGCATGCATTTTGGATGTGGCCCATTGCATGTTACTATTTCTTTCTTCTTTTTATGACTATATTTGGTTAGCAGGGTTTTACTATACTTTTAACTACATATTTATTCAGGCCAGAAATACAGGAAGAAAAACTACAAATATCTTTCCGTATTGTAAAAACTTTCATTTTTATACCTGTTTGGAAAAAGACTCTGGCAATTGTAGTGCGACACAGCGGACATGGAGTGCTGGCTGGATTGTCTTTGGCAAGCATCCTTAAGCAAGGTTCACAAAAGATGTGGTGGCATGGATAGCACATGTAAGGATTGAAATAAACATCCAGGCACACTGCACAGAGATAGCTTTCTTTATCTCCTCTGAGTTCATGCTCATCATCTGTATGCAGTTTATCACTTGCAGCCTGCAAGAACAAAAAGAAAAAGAAAACATCTTTTCACAGCTCAGCTCATAATTATTTTGGATAAACCAACCGGCAAGAAGGTGACTTTAAATAACGCTTAAGAAGTTGGTACACACTGGTGATATTCTTTATTTTTAATACAGGTTACTTTTAATGAGATGATGAAACATACTGGTAAGAATGGAATGACACAACAAGCACTCTGTGGGAAAGGAGAACAAAAATCATATAAGACAGTAAAAGAAGGAAATAACAAAACTAAAAAGGCCGAGTAAAACTGTACTATGATCAGATTTCTTCTTTTAAAATGAATTTTAACAATTTATTTGTAACTTTATTACCAAAATACCTGGTTACTTTCCCAAGAAAGGCAAAACAAAACAAAAATCTCTAAAAATAACCTGTGGATTGTTCTGCCTTTGAAAGATAATTTGTGAAGGGCATGTTTCAGCAAGAATAATGACTCACAGTTTGAAACAAGCCACAACTTTATTACTACAATGCAGAATCTAAACCTTGGAGTAGGAAGTCTAGAAACCCCTAACATATTTGGTAACTGCTTGTTTTTGCCAGCATATATGCTCCGAATTTCCTTGCATTGATGTATTTGTAGGGGGACATATTTGGACTTCCCAAATGCTGTACATGCCATATAAGTGTAACAAGTTTTGTATATTGCCAGGTTCCTGCTTTGCTCTTGTAAGGTGAGTAAACCTTTCCATGTAAACTGAAGATCTTATACTAATGGCATCCAGGGTTTTTGGCTTAAAGAAAAAAAAATTTTTTTTCATCTCTACGGGAGCCACACAGGAGACATCAACTTTGCTCTAGCTCCTCTATCCATCCTCTCTGTTTCACAGCTAACAGAACACAACATAGCCCAATATCCAAGAAACCCACCAGGAAAGACAGAGGATGGTGTCAGACACTGCTGAGTGTCAAAACTCTTCTCTCATGCCCCTTGTTCTAAACTCCCAATCCTTGCCTAATGATCTCAGTTTAAGTGTCTTAATTCTAAGCTGCCTTGTAGTATTAGTGTCTTCTTGCAAGCTCCAGTATCCATACTTAATACCCTCATGCCCCTTGCTCAACCTCTGCTCTGTACCTACTTCTTGCTAGTCCTGCAACGCTACTCCTACAAGTCCTTCCAGACACCTATAACTGACATTAAGCACACCTGTTGATGCACTTCTACCCAATAAATACTACTCTGTGCTAGAGCAGCTGCTTGATTTGCACCTAATTTGCATACCCACTAGCTGTATATTACACAAGGCCACTTTTGACACTCATTGGCCATGGCAGACAACCACTGCCTGATACTGGTATACCAAGTATTAATGACAATTGTTATTTTGTGCTTACTGTAGAGATGGGAGTCTCTAGATCTGTTTCAGAGATTATCATATGTAGGGCTTACCGGTTTGGATTTCTGTTGTCTCTCACTACAGTCAGCCCTCTTCTACCTGGGATATTGAACACTGCAAATAATGAATAAGCCCTAACAGTATGGATACTGTGGAATGCATCTAAAAATACAGAGAAGTATTTATGCAGAATTTATCAGTTCTGGATAAGTACTCCTCCTGCCAGTCCGGCTCAGCCTTCACATCGCACTTTCCAGAATACCAGTTGCCAAGAGAGCTTATAAATTCTGGCCTGCTGTGACACAAACGCATGGAGACAGTTTGGGTTTAGCACTATGTACAAACGTAAGCTCTTGTGCAACCCTAAGCATCAATAACTGTGTGGCTTTTGTAGGACTTACCTCAGCACTTATTACTCCAGCTTGATTTTGTCCATGCCAGACTTGACAGGGGCCCAGAAAACTTCAGTGTGTACTGAAATTTACTGCAGAGGCAACTAGGCTGAACTGACAAGCAGCCAGCTTCTCTAGCATCTATAGAAGCTAGATAGCATCTATAGAAGTCACAGCTGGGACTACTACTTCTAGCTCCATGCTGTAGGAAA
>NW_009212381.1:21000-34478 GCF_000690835.1 Fulmarus glacialis
CACTGTACTACAACTAATCAATCACACTGTTTAACTCAGACTGTCTCTACACTCAGACAACCCGCACCAAAAGAGAATGGCAAAAGGTAACTGAGAGTTGATTACAGCTAGGTAATTTTAGAATGAAGGAAGCCTCATAATATCATTTCTTTGACAAAAAGTGGAAAATAATTTGGCACAGAAAGTGAGGAAAGTAGTCTGAGCTTAATACAAGACAGAGATAATTTCAGCAGAAATTAGGAAACACTAATACATTGTGACAATAACAACCCCCTCCAACCCAGCCATGTGGGCTTGGAAGTGTTAGGTTAACGGTTGGACTCGATGATCTTAAAGGTCTTTTCCAATCTAAATGATTGTATGATTCTATGTAAGGCCAAAATCATAATTAAAAGCTAGCACAAAACCGAAAGATGGAGGGGAGGGGGGAAGTGAGCTTTTGCTGACTGGTTTTGATGAGCACTGATGGGAAAGGAAATACACAATGTGTATAGAGGAGCTGCCTGTCTCACTGGCTGCAAGTTAAACATCTTGCATGAGCCAATTATGTAAATGAGGGAGCTAGAGGCAAAATGGCTGAGGACTCAAGGGTAATGGTTGGTTCTGAGATAGGTCTGTAATCATAGTAAGATGCACAAACAGGAGAATCTCCGAGCCAACTGCAATTAGAAAGAAGATAAAAATTATTCTAATGTGCGAACTAGACTCTAGTTAAGAGTAATCTGCTTAGCGCATCAGGGGAAGAGCTGAATTTCCTACAGCTTTGCGCCTCTTCTCAAAAGACCTGTCTAGGCAAACATTATCGTTCAGTACTACACAGCTAAAATCAGAGCAACTTCCTTATGCAAGAAGCTAATGCACAATAATTCAAACAGTTCTTTTTTTTCATTTGCAATGAAGTAGTACCTGTATGTTCCAACTAGAGCCAGAGCTTCAATGTTTGAGAGCTTTACAAGCATAAACCAGAATGCTGTTCTTGCAGAATTATAGTGCAGACAAAATTGAGAAAGGCCATGTAGACATCAACGACAGTGATGGGAGTAAAAGACTGCCAAATACTAACAGAAAAACCTTGAAAGCAAAACTATTACTCCTAAGAAATGAAAGAAAGGCAAGAGCCTTTAAAGTTTCCATCTTCCCAAATCACTGGGGAACTGCCAATACTGACTGTATCACCTGATGGTAACCCCTCATATTTCACTGGTTGGATGGCAGAAGGATGTTAACAAAAAAAAAAGAGAAGAACAGAAGATCAACTTCTGCTTGAAAAGTCTATAAAGAATGTTAACTAACAAGGAGTCTAACAGTTTGGCTGGACTACATGAAAGTATTTGACTCAGTCCCACATTCAGAGAGAACATATGCACCAATGAATAACACGATATTTAATGTAAGATTTACCTGTAATCATGTGAAAGACCTAGAACTAGTGGACGTAGACACTAACAAGAAAAGATTCTATATGTATGTAACCAGTAAAAGGAGGTTCAGAGTAAAATCTGGGAGCATGATCAGAACAGTGATAAAACTAAATAAAGCACATATAACATCTGCCCCAAGATGCCAAACTATGAAAAAAACCTTGCAAAGTCCTTCATTTTAAACAGACCAATTTAAAACGCTTTGTAAGACCAAAAATGTCCACGCTTACAGGAAATGATGACCTGAAAAAAAATCAGTTCTATACTTCACATGATTATCTTGCAAAGGTAACTGCCTGACATAAAACCTGGAAAAAATACATAAAACTGTACTTCATAGAAATATTAACCCAGCAAATGATCAAGTTAAGTAAACATTAGAGAAATTTTCCATATATTTCACTTTTTAAACAGAAGACTGAAAGCCTAAAGATACCTGTGTATGCTTTGTCAATGCTGTGCAGTACACAGGACTAGAGAAACACCTAGCAGTGTGAAATGCTAGCCTGAGTAGTAATGTGCACTGTGAAATGGTTGGGCATTAAGTAGCACAAGAAGGTGCAGAAAATTGTGTAAGTGATGGAGAGCCCTGTGGAATGGAGACTGCGAAACAAGACAGATGCATTATTAATGTGTGGCCCACCAAATACATCCAAAAGTTCTCTTAAAATGAGGAAGGTTATTCATCCTTGCCACAAAACTGTGGAGATCCCATTCCAGACTGCACTTGTAACATAACAGTTACTACATGCTCCACTGGACAATGATAATCTTTTTTAGTAATTCCTTACTAAAAATACTGACATATGTGGTGATCAGAATACATATTCCATTAGGTGTTACACAGACTGGTGAGGAGGGGAAAAAATTTCTTTCTGTCCTTGTACGCTTAATGTAAAGGTGGATAAAACTGCAGTCTCTTTGTGGAGGCAACTCCTTCACTGTTCTCGTGCATGAACAGTACCTCAAACATTACCTCAAAAGGAGAACAGTGGTGTGGAAGGTTCAAGAAGCCACATTTTCACCCTTACAAACAGGAGGAAGACCTGATTTACTGCACATTTGCATACCTCACATTTTAAAAGAGCACAGTATGCATATTCTCCTTTGTTCTCTTGGAAGTTGCCCCTCGGTAATCTCTTCCACGCAATTTGTAATAAATAAATCTACAACGATTTGCAGCTCCAAAATAGATTTTAAGCCTTCAGTTATACTATCTAATCAGAATCATGCACCCTCGGTCTGAAAAAGTTTAAAAGAATGAATATAGATCCTGTTTTGTACAGAAATGGATCAAAAAGAAATAAATACTTCTTTGCTGCTGGAAAAAAATAATCAGTGGCTTTAGCCTGATTTCCAACAGAAATGCAGTTTATGGGAGTATCATATCTATCCATCTGTCAGGTCGTCCTACAACAGCTTTTGAACCCGTTAGTCAATTGTAACCAAATCTGACACAAGGGTTGTGATCTCAGGTATATTGGCTTCATGAAAATTTCATAAAAATTGATAGCTAGGTTGAGTAGAGAGACTGAAATGAGTGCCATCGCTATGGGAAAGTCTGCAGGTGCTTTGTTGCTTTGAACAGAATTTATCTAGCCTAATTTCTGCAGACTAAATTGGTGACTTTTTATGGAATTTCAAAAGCAAATTCAGAAAACAAATTCAAGTCCAATTTTAAAAGGTAGGAAAAACCCTACCAAAAATCTTTACTAGCTAAACTAGCAGAAGTTCTTCCAAATCAGGTCATAAGGTCCACTGGGGTTTGTATGCCTTTGAGCACTCTGTTTTGGTTGACTGGTACGATGAATGCAAAAAGGCATCTTTTCAGGTGTCTGGCAAACCTAAGCTTGAAACATATAAATCATAATAGGGTAGAGGTGCCAACGCCAATGGCTTAAATATCTGTACAAATCAGTAATTCAGTCTGAACTCCCTGCACTCTAAATTTATCCCCATACAACATTTCAGAAAAATCCAAAAGCAAGACAAAAACTTCAAAGCAGAGTAAAGCAGCTTAAGCAGCTCTCTGGAGCTACCTACTGCCATGTCCTCCATTCAGATCCTCTCTGCTGCATTTGGGTTGGATAAATTGCTCAAGGGGAAACAACTGAAGGACATTTTCTTCATTCTCCTTCTAGAGAACTTTTGTTTAAAGCTAACAGTGTATTTTTTTTTTTTTTTAGTCTGTATCATTTAGAAGTAGCTTTAGGCAGTGGAATTGTTCATCTTGAGTGATTAAGTACTTTGCAGACCAAGGCTTCTAAAGCAACTACTGATAGGACACGTACACTTTTTGCATATGGGGATCTAAAGAGACAACAATAAATGAATAGAATAAACAATGAAAGTGAAAATCAGAATATTCTCAACAGATATTTGCACTCTACCTCTAGTTAGCACCTTCCATGTTCCAGAGAAAATTAAGTATTAGGTTCTTAATGTTTACTGTATCCGAACATTACACGTGCTATAAACAGAGCCAGGTCAATAACTCTATGAGTTTATCATACTCCTGCCTAAGATAATTATCCAGTCTATTATTTTAGTATCTGAGCACTTCACGAGAGCAACTCATCACAACTTGTCTGGTTAGCTCGATTTATTTTCTCTAGTGTGCATTAAAAGTTCTTGTACTTGCCTACTGTGACTTTGTACTATGACCAACCTACTCAGCTATGATAAACTCATGAAGTTCTGCACAGTGCTGTTTGGACTTGACTAGGTGACTGCCTTTGCACAAACCACTGCTCAGTCATTAGAAGGTCCAAATCTGTTAGCCACAAATTAAAATACATGCGGAAAAATTGGATAGCATACAGAAAAGATACTAGAGATTAAAACAGTGAGCCAATAGCCTGAAGATGAGATGCTTATAAAGAGCAAATGTGTGAGTTGGCACTAGTACTGTTTTCTTTTGTTCAGGTGCAGTAAGACAGTTCGGAGGAAGGATCTGACAAGGCTGCGCATAGTCAACAAATCTTTGAGAACTGCTCCAAGTTCGCTACTTTTCTCAAGAGTTAAAAAACGATGTGTTATGCACCCTGAAATATAAGTAAGCCTTCTCATGTGCTGGCCTGGAAAAGTTAGCTTGAAGAGATTGTTGAGGCATAAAGGAGGAGACAGGAAAGGAGACAGACCAAAACATCTGTTTTGGTCCCAGACGGAAACACTTGGGATAACTGGGAACGAGGAGCTGAGCAACTGATATGCATGAACACAGGGCCTTGCTTCTGTGCTTACAAACACCGTCTGGAGCAGCTGTACTGGAAACTATTCCTTATGACTAGTAAGCAAGAAGTCAAGTGTCCAGAGCCAAGGAATTACGCATTTCATTTAACCCATGTGATGTTGCTCCTTTGATGAGGCCACTCACATCATCAGCACAGCAGAGGCCTCACCAATGGAAGATACAGGGAAATGAAAAACATGCCAATTCTATGGAGCCTTGTAAGGCCAAAAAATTCTTCAAGTATTGAATGCCAGGACACCTTCATAACCACAGGGTAAATGTGGATATAGAAATGTGGATATAGAAAACCATTGGAAGAATATAGCTTGTGCTTGCCCAAAAGGAATTTCTTCTCTTGCTGCCTACATAGACTGCTTTTACAGGCTCTCCTGATGTTCTGTACAGGTTGTTACTGAGATCTCTTCTAGAATAACATACCCAAGTTTGAACATCTACAATTTCAAATTGACATTGAAAAGAGAGAGCCCAGAGAGGACACAACAAAAACATATAAAAGCCTAAAATACATACAAAAGCCTAAAATACATCCTACAACAGAAGGCAAAGGAATTCAATCAACTTGACTTTTTAAAATCTGCCATAAAAAGGAATAATAAGATGCCACATCTTACAGATGCAATTAACACTTCAAACTGAAAATAAGCCACAAATGTGAAGTGAGAACAATAACAATTTAAATGGATTATCAATGTGATAAACTCTCTACCACTTACAGGCTAAAATGCGGACTATTTTTTCCAAAATAGCTCATCTCATGGCCTGTAAGTTAATGGAGTTGGTATAAGACATTGAGTGCAAAGCCTCCAGGAGGCTATTTATCAGTTTATAACTATTACAGCCCAGCGGCAGAACAGAAGTTAACTAAGAGACAGTACTAGCACTGAAATGGCTGGATTAATTCAGCACTCTACGTAACATAAAGCCCATCCTTGTATTTGGACACTTCACTGGAGTCTAAGTAGGTTCAGCCTGCATTTTCTTCTTTGGAGAAACAGTTATATTCAAGAAGTGTCAAGGCAATCTGACAATATCTGACCTTCCTAGACCTAAAACTATTACAAAGAAACAATAAAAACCATGACTTACTCAGAATGAATTTAAAGTTTTACAGGCTATATTTATTGAATCTGATTGTTCAAGGAATCATGTCCTTTTTACATACTTCATTAACTACCAAATTAATTAAAGAACATTATTTAGAGCATTTTTTAAATTTCCAGTTAGAAGTTACTTCTGTAACTTCATCGAGACTTGTAAAACCTCAGTAGCCTGTTAATAACAAATTATTTAATATTAGTTAAACGCATTGTTAATATAATTTCTTTTAAGTAAAAGGACAATTTGAGGACATAACGAGAGTATCTAAAGAAAAATAAATTTATAAAATGCCTTGATACATGGCAAGTTAACCAATTTGTCTCACTGAAATATTTTTACTTCAGCAGATCTTTAATCTTATTTATGTCAGGAGATAAAGGCTCACTTTGTGGAAGAAGTGAAAAACAAAACTCAGAAAAACAGATAAAGGAGAAGAAAACTATCTAAAATCTTTTCTTTTTATTCCTGTACACACTTCACAGAACTAGAATAATTACTATTTTATTGTATTGATTCATATTGTTTTTATCAGTTTGAAACAGGCCATGCAGACCTGGATATCTTGTTGAATATCAGAACTTGTGCTAGATGTTGTACATGGGTATAATGCATCTTTCCAAGTATCTTATATAATATATTTCATTTTCTTGTTATGATGGATTTGAAATTATTTATTATTTAATTATTATTTTTTGTTATGCAATTTAATTAATCTCTGCAGTTCCTTCTATGGAGTAATTGAGCCTTTAAGCTTTTGGAATATACATCTAAATCGGCAGCTGTAGATATTATTACCCTCTTGGAAATTTCTCTTAGGAGAACCATATTTATTGTTTAAGGAACATCTGTAAATACAGCTTTAATGAAGATCTCTTGAAGATCATGGCAACTACTTCATTGACTTATCATAAAGTATTAATCCTATTAAAACAATTTAATTATCAAGATGAATTCAGAGACAAGCCACTGGAATAAATATTACTCAAAGTACCTGAACCACAATCATCTTAATGCTTTAATATTTATACCCATCCCTAAACTAGTATATAAGAAATAAGTGCCATGTTACAAGCCTATCTTCATTTTTATTTTGATTTTGCATTTAATAAACATACACATTATTTATTCAGGCATTTAAGAGAATGATGTGAGCATTATAGCTAAGTTGGCAAATGAAGCTTCACGCCAAAAATAAATACGCAGAGTAGAGCATACAGGCAGCCAGGCACAGCTATTAGTATCACTACACCTGACAATAAAGCAAATATTAATAATCTTTCATCTTTATTGTAACCAGTATTTCAAACATAGAGGAAAATTCATTCGCAGAGGCCTGCAGAAACTTCTATAAATCTCCTAGAGCCTTGATGCAATGCCTAAATAACAGATAAAAGGTTGTGTTGGCCCTTCTGATGTGAATTCGAGGAGAAAGCATTTTCTTTTTTTACTTCTTTTTTTTACAGAAGTTGTAGGCTCCTACAGGAGCAAGAATTGCTCCTCCTTTTGCTATTACAGATCTCTTTTGCATTTTGGAAACTGAAATGATGTAGAACTGGCAGTAACACGTGTGCTAAACATACTGCTGAGGTTTACAGACGTATTTGGAGTGGAAGGTTAAATTACAGTCCTGAAGAAGTAAACAAGCTGCAAGCACAAAGACTGCCTTCTGTTAGTTAGATCAAAGCAGTTGCCATCTACATCTGAAGACTCCTCCTCTCTAGTACAACGAGAGTACAAATGCTCTTTAGTACAACCTAGTAGTTGTTCTGGTACATGGTAAAAAGACAGGGTCCTGTCAATTCACATACATGTGAATTCACACAAAGAGCTAGAGAATCAATAAGATATTTCTGTTGAAATATTAATGTTATAGCTGTAAAAATAGCATATCTTTTAATTTTAACAAAGAGATTTGCAACAGTGAAGTAAAAGACAACTGTATGCATTTTTTTTCCCATTCTACTTCCAGGCTTGGTGTATATGTATATACTATTACTCTATTAGGGAAAATACTCATAACTAAATGTCTGTAGAAGAATGTCTGGAACAGTGCTGCAATATTTTGGCAGATTTGCATAAATATAGTCATAGTATATGAAACAACATCTGAAATTCTTCTTATGATTCAGCATAAATCTAAAGCAAATTACAGTGATGCATGACACAATCTGAGTTAACAAATAGCATACAAAAGGCCCTTTTGTGCAGAACACCTACTCTTATCATTAAAATACGTCTCTTCCCCAGCACTCTACAGCAGAAAGTGGAGTAGACGACATGGGAAGAGTGCTGGTCAGAGATGAAGGTCCATTCCTGTTCTGAACAGCATTCACAAATGGTTTATAACTCAATGTATCTCCACTTCTGGAACACGGCTCTATAAATAACAACATCAATCTACAGATTCCAAGTTTTTTAGCAAAGCCTCATTGTTCCTGGGATTTGCCAGCTCCAGGTTACAGTTCCCTCTGTTCGTACAGTCTATAGCAACTGCATAGATTTGGCTGCTAACAGTTATCAAAAGATCAACACAATGAGAGTCACACAGTTTCTGGCTGCTAGGTATGGTTTTGGACAGAAAGATGGGTTTGCTGAACTTAACTCTTATCACAGAAACTCTTACCTTTTTCAAAAATTTCTTTAAATAAATTTTACACAAATTCCTTAGTAGTATTATGTAAGCATGACCTTCCTTTCAGTCATTAATTGTGGTGGCTACACGATCACTCAAATTTTATTAATACAATAATAACAGATTTCCAACATAGGCCGGGGCAGAAGTGAGAAAGTTCTTGCCTTTTATTCATCAGATATAAGAGAATTTATGTAAGAATGATCACAACTATGACTCAAAAGAGGTATTTAACCCAGATAAATTAACTGTGCTTCTATCTGTATTCACCAGGATGCACATTACGGTATGCCCAACCCTGACCCTTCAGCTGGGCACCTGCTGAATGTGACATCCTGTCCTGGGCTGGGTGCCCACAGTGTCCTTTTCATTGGGCCGGGACATGCCTACCTCTCACCCCAAAATCAAGATACAAACAGGACACCCTAGATTTACGAATCTGCAAGTACCCTCTGTTTCCACAATCGAGGCATAGTTTGTGACATATTACAGTGAAAGAAGGATTCACCTAGTGAGATGAATTGCTTTAAAATCAGTTACCCTAAAATTAAGAGCCTAAAACTATATTTAGACAATGAAATGCTTGTCCCAGTTCTCAAAAGTTTCCTTACCTGGATGGAGCAACTGCGTGATCATCTTGCTCAGAACAATCAGGCCACCTATTTAAAGCATCTTGGCCGAGCTTCTTAAACTCAATTTAATTATTGGTTACATAAACAGACTCCATCTCTAAAGAGTGTTTAAAGTACAACATTCACTTACACTGAAGGAAAATAACGACAAGTAAAGGGTTTCAAAGAAGAATATATCTGAGAAACTTAGGGGAAAGGTAATCAGATTTCATCACTGTTGCTTAGATTTTTATACGTAGTAAGATCACCACTGAATAATCCTAACTTCATCAGAATTGCATCTTTGAATTCACTTCTTATGCAGGTCTGGGATGACTTGAAAAAATCATATACAGTTTTTCTTTAAAATGCAAACAAACAGATCACTGAAATACATAAATGTAAGTTTTTACTTCAAAAAATCAGGAAAATGATAGTAGATTTTCCATTACTACAAATTTGCAAGAAGTCCAAATCTGTTTGATTTCCTACAAAACTTGTATTGCCTTTCCGGAGATCTCTAATTTGCAAATGACACTATGAAAAGAAAAAGTGATTTAAGGTTAAGACTCTAGGAGTCATCAACAACAACAAGAAGCAAGATCTTTTTCTCCATTTTGATTACATAGTTACTGACTCAGTAAAACTTGCAGTTTGTAATCCATCTGTAGTAGACATTGTAATGCAAAATTAAAACAATAAACCACCAAAACACAAAGGTGTTTGAGATATCTTCATATAGCAATAGAAAAAAAAGTCCCTTTTGTTTCTTCTTTTCATGCAGCCTTTGGAGAGTGACACTGAAATTTGATCCCACGCTGTTTAAAAAAAAATCCAGGTGGATCTGCAGTAACAAAATGCAATCCAACTGTTCCATATATTGCTTTTCTGACAAATAATATCTAGATGCTCAATTTGGTTAACCAATCTCTCCTCAACTCTTATTCTTTATGATATTTTATCAGAAAATTTATCAGAAATTTTATCATAAATTATGGTTCCGTGATGGCAGCTGTCAGCAATAAGCACTACATTCTTTCCTTGGTGTTTTATTCAGTCATATCCAAAGTCATCCAAACTGTGCAAAAGCTTGTTTTCCTCAAATTTAACCATTAGATGCCTCAGTCTGAAATTGCTGAACATGGAGGGCTTCAAAGGGGTCAGCTGTCAGTATACTGATACCTAAATAAATCTTCTTTCCAGATCCTTGATTTAAGCTGCTGTTACCCAAATATTTTCTGATAAACAGAGCAGAAATTATTGCTTATTTTTTATTTCTCAGTATACGTGAAAAAATCTTATATGCACGCATGCACGTTTCTGTAATAATTAGTAATTTCATATACACTTCCATAAATATTTCCTTTCATACAGAGCAAACTACATTTCTTGAGCAGGTATTACAACATTCAGACTTTATTTTATGCAAGACATGAATTTTCTGTGTTTTATAAGCAGCATATTGCATCCTACTTCATTTTCCCCAGAAGTTATTTATGAAGATGGAAAGGCCATTTTAAATTTTAGAGTGGCAACATTTCTTGTGAGCCTTCCTACAAAAGCCTTGATGGGTCTGAATAACGACCTCTGACGATTTCAATCTTTTCCCTCTGCTATAGTTTAATTCTGCAGATTTTCCTTCTAGTGAAGTCTCTCACAAACCTTCTCAGAAACCGAATATGAAAATCCACCCCCCCAAAAAAAATCAGAGAGTTTAAGGCTTTTCTTTGGAATGACAGGATGCTGAAATAGAAAAATCGAGCTGAACATCTGCTATTTCGCATTTCTCTGCCTGGATTAAAAAAGTAGGATGCAACTATTAATGTTGGTGCAACATACTCACCAACAGAAAGATTTAAGAAGTACTGTGCTAACGTCTATAACTGGCTATAAATAGGATTAGTAGCAAAAAGAAAGCAAACTCAAAATAATTGGTAACTGTGTAAGAGAGAGCATACGGATTAAAAAAAGCCCAGACCATTTACCCTTGATCATTACTTCTCAAATACCATTTCCTTTGCAATAACTTGTCTAAAACATAAACCTTACAAAGGGTCTAGACAGTCCACAAATTGAAGCTTTCTGAATTTTCAGCAGCAGACTGATGGTAAAATGTTTTGACAAGCCCTGCCAGCTGTCCCCTTCTCTTGTACAGAAATCTCTTCACCTGTTAGCAGTGGGGTAGGCATAACATAACACCTCTTTAACTGGCATAGAGTTGTTATAAGCAGTTTTGTTTATGATACACATGCTACTCTGCTAATTATTATGCCATAAGTTTCTGTTTAAACAACATGTTGCTATTAGACTAGACTTGTGGATTAAAAAAATCAAGAGAACAGCGATGCTCTAAGATTTTCTTTTCTACTTGCATTGCTGATGGAATTTTATTAGCAAGGGAAACAAGCACTTGACGACATCTGCACAGGAATTTAATTCAAAATTTCTCTTGTCTTTGTGTAACAGGAATATAGCCCTGTAGATGACATAGAAGTGGCAGAAAAAGTTTTGCAAAGAATGAGCTGGATGAGGAAATAACAGAACGTGTTTTCTGCTCAGCATTTCAGGGTACTCTGACACAGACAATATTTAGGAGGTAGAATTAGACTTCTCCTTGCTTAGAATATCTTGGACAACAATATTCCACCGAGGAAGCCTCACTGCCAATTACTAAACTGTGATCCATTGTTTGTAACATTACAGTTTCAGTCTTGACGAGATCCACTGATACAAGCTGATGTCAACTGAACGTAATTCGTCTTCTGTGACCTGCCTCTAGACAGGCTCCCATGCCTCTCTCTTCAGAGGGGACGTGATATGCAAAGACAAGTCAGAGGATGGGCCACCATGGAGCACTGCTGTTGCAATGCTCAACAAAAAAAGATTACTTTTTTGGTGGGAGGGTGGAGCTGAATTGGTGTTCTTGCTCTAACGAAATTAATCCACATTCTGATTAGCTGTGTAGGACAGTGGAAACAAATGTTTCTCTGTTTTTGAGAAAATATACTGTGCTGGTTTTGGCTGGGATAGGGCTAATTTTCTTCACAGTAGCTAGTATAGGGCTGTGTTTTGGATTTGTGCTGAAAACAGTGTTGATAATGCAGAGATATTTTCGTTACTGCTGAGCAGTAACTCTGCTTCCACAGAGTCAAGACCTTTTCTACTCCTCACCCCACCCCACCAGCGAACAGGCTGGGGGTGTACAAGAAGTTGGGAGGGGACACAGCTGGGACAGCTGACCCCCACTGATCGAAGGGGTATTCCATACCGTATGATGTCATGCTCAGAATATAAAGCTGGGGAAGAAGAAGGAAGGGGGGGACGTTTGGAGTGATGGTGTTTGTCTTTCCAAGTAACCATTAAGTGTGAAGGAGCCCTGCTTTCCTGGGGATGGCTGAACACCTGCCTGCCGATGGGAAGTAGTGAATGAATTCCTTGGTTTGCTTTGCTTGTGCGCGTGGCTTTTGCTTTCCCTATTAAACTGTCTTTATCTCTCGCTTCTACCCTTCTGATTCTCTCCCCCATCCCATTGTGGGGGGAGTGAGTGAGGGGCTGTGTGGGACTTAGTTCCCAGCTGAAGTTAAACCATGACAGTCCCTTTTGGCGCCCAACGTGGGGCTTCAACGGTTCGAGATAACAACAGATTTGATTGGAATGTGCTATATGATTGAATTTATAACTGTTACTGCTGTTTAGCTATTAATCGGCAGGCTCCTGTGCTTGCCATAGGACTTGCTTGCCTCACTGTAAATTAGAGTCTAGTGCTCGTTAGTGGCTGCTTTGTGCTTTCGCTGCTTGCTGGACTGCTGCACTGCTGATCATCTCACCGTGCTGTGCCTGGGAACATTCTGAAAACAGCAGTGGGGACGCGCCCGGGCTGGCATCGCTGCTGTCTCTGTGCTGCTGTGCTGGACAGGCTGGGACCAGGCTGGAACTCCTGTGTGAACTCGAGTTCAAAGGGAGCAGGATACTCTGAAGCATTTGTGGCCATGAAAATTCCACACCAGAGCAAGTACATCTCAAAGCATCTGTGGCCGTGATTATGTCTGTGCTGCAGCAGGTATACCTCTGAAAGGATTGTGGCCCAAGGATAAGTTCATGCTGGAGAAGATACACCTCGAAGTATCTGTGGCTGTGCATGAGGTCATGCTGGAGCACCTCAAAGCGTGTGGCCATGGATAAGCCCATGACAGAGCAGGTACACCCCTGGAGGGACTGCAGGCATGGGTAAGGCCATTTTGGAGCAGGTTCACTTCTGAAGGGACTGTGGCTGTGGGTAAGGCCACGCTGGAGCAGGTCTATCTCTGAAGGCATTGTGGCCCATGGAGGAGGCCATGCTGGAACAGGTGCACCTCAAAGCAAATGTGCTTGTGGATAAGTATATGCCACAGCAGGTGGAGAGACTGTGGCTCACAGATGAGGCTCCACTTGGGTCAGGTACAACCCTAAGGGACTGCAGTCTG
>NW_009212382.1:0-42683 GCF_000690835.1 Fulmarus glacialis
ATACCCCGTTGGCCAGCTGGGCCAGCTCTTACGGCTATGCTCCCTCCCAGCTTCTTGTGCACTTGGCAGAGCATGGAAGTTGAATGTCCTTGACTAGAAGGGTACTTAGCAACAACTGAAAACATCGGTGTGTTATCAACATTCTCATACTAGATCCAAAACACAGCACTAGGAAGAAGTTTAACTACCAGCTGAAACCAGGACAGCGAAGACAGGGGATGTCCAAGTGGTGTACTGAGCTCGTGCAAGGGAGCCTGTGAACTGGAGTGCTCTGTCTGGCACCTGTGCAGCTGGATGTGACTGCACTCACTCTGCTTTTGCTCACAGGGCAAGATGACAGCAAAGTCCTGAAAAATGAACCTTCTCCCATTCCCTGAGAAAATGAGAAGCTAACTCGAGGTATCTGTAGCAACCGTCAGTTCAACTTGCTTTTTACTGTATTCCAAGATAACAGTCTTATTTTCTATCTGACTACCAGCATCAACCAGCTACTAATAAAAAATCAAAATAAGGTCCAGACTTGTGATTTCATGCTGTGACGGTGCAAAGCTTGCAAGCTAGCATGTGAAGGGAAGAGGCGTATGATCCCAGGGGAAATCTGGGTTCTCCTGTGCACCAGAGGCTTCTTGGCTGTAGCAGAAGAAGCACAGCAGAGCGTAACATAAGGAGGGAGACTGTGCTTTCCTACCAGCATGTTCTGGTTTAGGGGGCAGGGACCTAAAGAGCAGAGGAATGAGCAAGAGCACATGTTGTTTGTGCTGTGGGCCAAGACTGGTGCAGATCCCTGCGCAGCATGGTGGGGAGGACTCTGGAGCAGGCTGGAAAGTCAAGTTTGATGGCTACCTGCATCTCTTTGCTAGGGCAAGACTAGGAAGAGGTGAGACACAGGACGGTGTAGTTTGGGAAGGGCTGAGTTGTCCTGTCACTTTTTTTTTTTTTTTTAAACAGTTAGTCCTTGTGCAGTTTTACTACACGGGTGATCCCAGTGTCTAACTGTCAGCACTGAGGCTGGGACAGTGAGTTTAAGCATAGCACAGCTCTGGCTGCCAGTCATTACCAACCTTGTCTTGCTGCTTTTGCTCATCTCAGACGTATCCTTAGTGTATCCAGTTGAAAAAAGTGGCTTCTCCAAATGAAAACACTTGTGTAAAGTTAAATTCCAAATCTTTAGCTATGAAACTGGAGCGGGATGGGACCGACTTACCATATAACACATTAGAGCTGAGCTTCTAAGCTTAGCAAGATTAGTATCAGCTCTGGATCCAGCACAAGGGGGCTGAGTTTGTCTGGAGCATGAGTTCTTTTCACCTCAAGAAAACTTGCAGAAAATCAGACTCAGTGCAGGGAAGTGATGGTCTTGAAGAAAGAGCTGAAAACTGTTAGACATCAGTGCTGTGAATGTGTGATGCAGCTACAACTGCAGCAGCCTGGAACATGCTATATAGCAGCAGAAACTCTAGTACTTTCTTGAGAAGTATTTAGAAAAAAATGGTAGGCTAGAGTGAGTGTTTTAAGCTACCTCCCCTGGACATGGGTGGAAGCCTTATACATTGGCTCATTAAATGTTACAGTGAACTAGACAAAAACATTTTGATTCTTGTTTGCATTGTGCAGAAGTCAGGGTATCTTTATGCTTAACACTGCACAGATGTACAGTCTGCTTCTGTTCCTCCTCTGAAAAGCTTTGCAAAATGCAAAAAAAGTGCAATATGAAATAATATTGTGCAGATGGAGAGATACACTGGAGTTTATTCTTCTTTCTAGCCACTCAGTGTTCTTTCAAAGACCTGCCTCAGCTTCGTTCTCAAATTCCAAAGTCAAATAGATGAATTAGTGTAGAATAAAAGTTTCCTGCATTCTCTAATTTAAAAAGTCCTGTCCACCCCTGGGAAAATATCGATTTTGAGAAAATATTTCCATTTTCCAAAACAACATTTTGAAAATAACCGAAGTGCTTCATTTCAGAATGTCAATGCTTAGTTTCAAATTGCTGTTTTAACTCAGACCATCATTTAAATATCACTGTGCAAGGAAATATCAATTTAAAGTAGAATGTTTCAGTCTAAAGTAGCATTTCTGGAGGAGGGTTGGTAGCAACTAGAGGGAAATACATACCCTTCAAAGGACAGATTTATCAGCAACAACCTAAAATTTGATGGTATTGCTTGGAAAACTTTCAAGACGTAAAATCACGTTACTCATTTGTCTTCATTTTCTTTAGTGCAACAAGGGCATTCCCAGAGAGAAAATGTAAATCTTTTCTTGATCTTTGGTTTTACAGAAATCTTCTAAAGAGTGAACTGTAAGGATATTTTACAGCTCAAGAACCCTTACTTATTGTTTCTGTAACATATAATGATTATATTTCACATTTAAATTTCTGTCCTTGTTATTTCTTTTTTCCCTTCTAACATTTCTATTACACAGGATTAAGTTAATAATAATTTCTCCAACCTAAGAGACAAACACAGATTTAGATTAAAGCCAGTAGGAGGTTTGCTATCAGGATAAGAACAAGGTGCAGCTTCAGGTTCATTGCTTTTATGTTTTTACCTTACCAGTGTGGTTCAGCCGAGTGTTTGAACACCACCTGATTCACAAGCTGATGACACAGAATATGCAGATTCCACCTTTCTCTTAAATTCAGGCTATCAAACTGTGAATTCATCAGTAAAAAGCAACTAATATGGTGACTGGATTTAAATCACTAGAAAAATTTGAGTATTTTCTTATTAGGAATCAGAAGAGCAAGACTAGGAATATGATCTATTTCCACATTTTATTAGAGTATTTATATTATGGTTCTCTTTTTCTCTGTTTTATCTCCCCCTCCCCAGAAATGAACTCTTTTCTTTTTTGCTCTGAGGTATTCATGCCATATAAATCTCATCTTTCTCATACCATCGATTGTAATTTCTTTTGTTATTGCACTGTATTTTATATACTAGATTCTCCAATTCCTGCATACAGTAGGTGAGACAGAGACAAAAGAGTGAATCCTATCCACAGAGAAGCTTTTTCATTGAGAGAAAAGGACCATGAAGCTGTGGGTGGTGTAATTGTACAAATAATTTTAAAAGCAAAGAAAATAGATGTGGAATGTAGTTGCTGAACATATACTTTTTGTCACAGACAGTTAATATTTTTCTTCAAAGGAACAAAGTTAGTTTTATTCTACCCCCAAGCTGTTAAAAATACACACACACAAACACACACACAACAGCGTATGATAGCAATGAAGGATTAAAGTAGTTTCCTGCATTAGCAGCAATAGCTCCAGCTGACTCAACCTATCTTTGGCCAGTGTCTTTGTCAATGCATTATTGTTATATTCTCTGAATTTCTAGTCATTTAAATGTATTAAGCTAACAGGTAATGTTACTACCAGAAAATGTGTGTGAAAAGCAGCTTCAGTACTTGGGGAAATATCTGCTCTCTCTCTCCCTGCTGCTCTCCTAACGATACAGGGCATGAGCCTGCGGCTGCATCCCTGTGCTGCAGAAAAAGGGTCCTGCCCTCCTGTACACAGATGCTGGGAGGCTGAATTTGTTGCTGTGTGCAGCTGTTTCTGCGCTGTAATGATGAGCAACAAAGAAAAACCTGCATGAAAAGCCCAGAATATGGAAATGGAAGTTTCTTTCACAGACCAGGAGTCCCAGTGGGATTTTGGACACAGAGGAGATGGGGCTCGTTTCTCTTCTGCCCAGAGGAGCCCAGCTGTTACAGCTGAGCAAAGACACTGCACGGCCACACTGTACCAGGACTCCCAAGAGGGGTCCCTTGCTGCCCAGACTTGTCCACGCTCAGACCCTCTTCAGCCAAGCTCAAGCAAATTTCTCTGTGGACACTTGTATTTCAGCCTAAGATAGGCCTGTTCCACACAAACAGTTAAAGCAGTCCTCATTTACGGGGACAGCAAACACAGCTGGTTTAAAGCAAGGCAGTCCTAAGCATTCATTTCACTGCACTGGTTTAAGATCACATTGTGAAGAAGGTTTGTCTGCCCAGGAGGGTCGCTGCCTGGTGAGGGAATTGCAGTATCTTGGTTATCTCATGTTAATTCCCCTGTGGGTGCTCATGTTGTTTACTTCCTGTGGAAGAGATTGCCTTTACTGAGAAAGGCACTTCTGAGCAGCTCTATAGCCTTCCATCACTCCAGAGCTGATTTCTCAGAAATCTCTGCACAGGCATTACTTGGTGATCCTTTCTCCTATAGCACAGGATCAAAAGCTGTGCTGTGTCCAATTTACCATGTGGTAAATAGGATAGACACATATTCTTTCTGTCAGAACACTTCCTGTAATGCATTTTCGGGGCAACTGCTCTTACTGGACGGGTCTTTGCATGACGAGCTTAGCTGTTATGAGATTTGGACTCTGTATCTAAGAATTAGGTTTTGTTCTCAGTTTGACTTTCCATGCCCCGCTCCCCTTTCCACTGTCGCCTATAGTTGGTAAAGCGCATAGCGTTGTTCTGTTAAACAGCTCCTGCACACAGCCTGACTTTGTATTTTCCACATCCATAGGCATCGCCTGATGAGAGGGGGCATTGTGCTGCCAAGCGCTGCTGGTTGGAAAAATACTTCTGTATAGTGCTATTGTTGTTCAATATCACTGCTTGATCAGCAAAGCTGTATCTTAACTTCTGCTACAACATTCAAGGGAAACATGTATGTCAGCAGGGGAACCTGGCAATAAATCCCCAATGGCTTAAGAACTGGTGAGTGGCCAAGTCCTATATGAGATGCAAAGTTCATCCCCTTCCAAGAAGAAGATACATAGGAAGATTTAGAAGAATTCAGAGTTTTAATTTCCTTGTCTGTGAACATCATGTCAAGCGCTGAGAAGGCACTCACCTTGTGCAGTTCAAAACTGATTAAGCCTGAGAAGTCAGTCTTCTGTGAGAGGTGAGGAAAAGATAGCAGCTGACCACAGTAATGGGCTGGGGAAGGCATTGGGAGATCAGAAGAGCAGCAGAACACAAAGATAGAGAAGCCATGAGGCAAGGTCTGAGCTTTGAATTTATTTCAAAGTGGGGGTGAGATGTTTAAAATTACTAATTGTGGTGAACAAGATGGAACCTTCGGAAGAGTGGTTAAGCTTAGCAAGGAAAGATCACAGGTGGAGGATCCATACCAGTAAAAACAGAACTCACTGAAATTTCTTGCCCCCAAATTAACTGCCAGTTCATCTGATCTTCATTTGTCCTTCAAGAGTGTCTGGTTCAACCCATATTATAAACATTAAAATCCCACACTGAGCGCCCCATGTACCAGAGTCATGAGATAAACCCAGCAGTGCAGCTTCCATTAAAAGTAGGTAAGTTCCTAGACTTTGCAGTAAGAAGGAAAGCTTATAAACATGACTGGTCTCCTGTATCATTCTTCCTGGGTATTACAGGCAACCATGGAACAAAACTTCAGTGTGATGACACCAACCTTCCTTGGGTACTAGGGGGACTGGCTACCAAAAGCACAGCTCTGCCATGTCAGCATCAGAGATGATAGACACAAAGTCAATCCTTTGAAAGAAAGGGAATTGTTATACAGGTTATACTGTGTTTAGAAGAGCCTTTCTACTTGCTCTCACTTGGCTGTAGAAGAAAACTCCCTCGGATCAATTTCAACATTAAGCTGTTGGTGAATGTCTTTGATTATTTTCACAGAGCTGTTTTATGTGCAGTGTCTACCTGCAATATCACTAGAATATGGGGGACACACCCTCATGCTGCATTACAGTACTGACAGTCCCCAGCTCTTAGACTGCCATCAGTGGAGCTGAAAGTGTTTTACTAGGAACTGCACAGCTGATGAGAAAACTGAGCCATAGAGAATTGACTCTCCAAAGGCCGCTCAGCCATGCAGGGTCAGCACTACTCAGTAGAGTCCAGATCTCTGGGGTCTTCTAGGTCTGGGTGGTGCCTCTGCCATGTCTGTGCCACAGGAGTGCTTCTAGGCATCGCAAAGGCCACCTCTGAATCTTTCTTATGTTGCAGTAGGTTCCCCATCCTTATCATGAACTCAAGGCAAAACAGGCACTGGAAAGTGTAAATATAAGCACTTGGGTTAATATAAGCATTTGGCTGTAGCTTAGTGGAAGGGTTCTACTGCCTGAAATGCTGCCACAACAGTGCTTCAGTTCATTATTCTGATCCTATGCCTGTTCCTTTTTCTGTCTTGTTACACCTTTAAAACTGACTGTGTAACTATTTTGCCCCCTAATAACTGATAATAACTCCTCAAATCTGCTTTTCAGTAAAGGCAGCAAAGGCCAGACAAGACCGTATCTGTTAACAAAAAACAGCTCAAATTATCCCTGGGTCATTTTGCTAGCAAGAATGAAGGAAATGTGCCATGGAAAAGAAGAATGAATTGGAAAAGAAGTGTGCTGGAGAATGATACCTCATTTTACTAACACCCAGATAGCCATCTGAGTGCTGGCAAGACACTCAAACTGAATTCTTGCTTGTGTGGTACAGATGTCTGATGACTGTGGTAGCAGTAAGCAAGAGGCTGTTCTAACGCTTGTGTGTCATCTGCAAAGAAATCACATCAACCCTCATTGTCAAAGCTAGTTAAGTTGGATACCTAAATTAATGGTCTGGCTATCCAAAACCATTTCCTTAGATGCCTAAATATGATTTAATTTCACCTACCTCCACTGTAACATATAACTCATAATACCTGTCCATAGTGGGATCTCTGGGTAAAAATTGAACTCAAAACTAAAAAGAATGGCCTTATTCAACAGGAGCACAGTTCCTCACTTTTATTTTTTTTTAATGCAGCAATACAAGTATCTTACTTACTTTGTGGTAGATTATTGATGTGCGACTGCTAGCTACACAGTGCAATGAAAATTAAATCTTCACCCGATGGGCTTAGATGGAACTTGCAGGAAGCAAAATAAATAAAATGTATTATTTATTTCTTCCTTGCTTATTTGCTGTTAAGGATATGAGAGTTTGCTCTTGAAGTGGCTTATTATTTTGGAGCGCAATAAAAATGAAATCAATGGCCAATATGTCCAACATTTAAAAACAATTCTTTATGCTATAAAACTTTATTTCCTATCGTGCCTTTCATACCAACTGTATCCCAACAAGTTATGTATACTGAAAGAATACAATTACAGAGATAAATAATAAACAGGAAAGGGAGAGTGCAATTAAAGAGATATTGGCAAGGGGAAAAACATAACTAATATACTATAGAGCAAATGTTTCTCTTACTTAGCTTTGTAAAAGGATATTGGTGCATAATGATTAACTTGGTGGGATACTGTTGGAAGTGGTAAAACCCCCAGCATACTTCATTTTCAAAGGCCACAATCAGCAGCAGTTTATCAGCTGTACTGGAGGATATGCTAATGTTTAAAGGACATCCAATCAGGCCCATAAAAGCTAATGGAAGTCTTTTGCTTTCACTGTGTATTGGATCAGGCTTGAGTGTACTTATTAAACCAATAATATATACCTATTTTTTTCATCTAGATCTCTACATCCAAAAGAACAAAACCCCAAAAGGCCTTTTTCAACAATGACAACAAATCACCAAAGGAAGAGAAAAACTCTTTTAACTCTGCAAACTTGATGCCTTTCTAGCACTTTTTACTCAGGTGACATTTCATGAGATACTTGGAAGAAAATGTATTTTCAAACTGTAAAATAAACTCCGTGGAAAAAAAAGGAAACTATTAGGTTCTTATGAAATGCAAAATGCAGTAACTGAAGTAGTTGACTAATTGACATATTACTTCCATTAGGCAATTTTTTTTTCTGATAGAGAAGTTCAAGTCCTCCACGTACAATTGGAAAAGAACAATCTGTTATGGTGAAAAACAACAAACAAAATGCTTGCACAGAGAAAGACCAGAGCAGAATGCAGAATAAAAACAAGTGGTAAAAATACTATCCTTATACTAACATATTTCAGCTTCAAAATCTACTTTACAAAGGCTTGGGATAGACTCTGTTTTCTATCTGACAGAACAGGTATGTTTACAGATACTTAAAATTATAATAATACAGCCTCATTTCTTTTTAAACGTGTTATGCTGGTTTCAAAGATAATCAATAATGGTTTTCAAACATTTATGAATGTACTAGATTTAGATAGAAAATGTTTAAGGAAGAAGCATTTTTTATAAAAAAAGACAGAGATACTATCTTACAGGAGTGGACTAAACATTTTAAGAAAATGATGGTTCAGAGAATGTTTTCTGTCTATGATTATATTCTGATGGTAAAAATAAGGGAAAGAAAAAAGTTATTTAAAATAAAGCGCAGTGCTGACATTAAAAAATGGTTGCAAACCGCATCAGAGCAAATTTAATCTGAAAATCAGAACATTAGTGATCAGCAAAGGAGTAAATGTCTGAGTGAGTCCTCCAACAGGACTAATCATGGGGCAAGAATAAAGTAGTTTCCAGATGCAGCTGGACTGGGTCTAGGTGAGATGGTGTCCCATAGGAGGCCACACTTACTGCCCAGGAAAGCTCCTTCCCGCCATTGTCCCACCTTCCTAAAATACTGCTGAACTAACCAACTCACTTGGGTCTATTCAAAACCGTCCCAACTTCAAGAGAATCTTCTTTCCATTCCTGTCTCAACCATCTTTCACAAGCTCTTTTCTTCCTTCAGTTTCCTGAATTTCCTTCTGCTGTCCCAGATTTTGCTTCTTTCTAACACGACGATCAGTATCTAAACCACTTCCTCAACTGCTTTCTTATCACTACACGGCAAATCTCCCCTCAGTACACACTGTGCAGCCAAAGTCTCTAGTCTCCAGTCTTTCACCCCAGGCCTGCTAGAAAGTCTCCCCTGAGACATGGCCTAAGTAGAAGTATGAAGTGAAAGAACTCCAGATGTTGGCAGCAGCTGCTGAGAATATGCTGAAAATATGAAAGTATTTTCATTTTCCAGAGGGAAGACAACTTTGTGATAGGCTTGGAGAAAAAAAGGAGCACTAAAAATCTTGCTACCGACAAGGAAGACAAGCTTTGTTAGTCTATTTTATTTTAACACTGCAATAGCCATAAAAGTTCTTGGGCAGTTATTTTGCATTATCTGGATTTATCTGATAATCCCCTCAAAAAAAAGACTGTGATTTCAGAGAAATATTAACTAGAGAAGATAACCCTCACTCTTCAGTTGAACTTTACCAAAGGCTTTGCCAGGCACGGTTGTGAAAATACAGGGGTTTTCCCTCCCACTAAAACACGCTACTCTAAATAATTTTTATATTATTTTCTCAAGCTCTAATTAAGCAGATATTTGGAGGGACAACCATTCCAAAGGGTGTAATAGTCAAGACTCTTGAATATAAGCTTCTTCCTAGTAATCTAAATCTGGTTCCCACAGTGTTTTCTCTACATCTCTTTATAAACTTGTACTATGTAGATACCATGATGGGTCTTACAGTGTATCACCATGTAGAGCAAATACAGTAACCTTGTTCCTAGGCCTTGATATTGGTTCTGGTAAACTTTAGCCTAACATGGAAAGGCATAATCAGCTGCAGTGTCTAAGTAAGGCTGGACAAATTCAATGTGGAGAAACCCACACATTTTTAACAATGAGAGTAATAAGTTATCAGAACAACACACCTGGGATCATAGTGGATTTTGCAGTCTTTCACTGAAGGTTGGGTATCTTTCTAGAAACTATGCTACTCTGGGCCAACGAACACTCCACTCAACAGCTCTAGAGATCATTCTGAATATGTGCATTAGAAACTGTATGGCTTGTATCTCTAGCCTGTATTGTAAAGGATGTCAAAATGTTCTTATAGTTCTTTGCATTTATTAAAAAAAAAAAAAAAAAGAAAAATAACTTATTAAGCCATTTCTTGAGCAGTATTCCTACTGCAAAAACAACAAAATCATCTTTTCACTGTAAATGTAGTTTATCAACATTTAGAGCAAGGACTCACGAATCTAGCTGCACATAGAAAGGGAATTCCAGGGCACAGTGCTAGGTGTAGGGTCAGTAATTGCAATGGCTTTTAGCTCATGCATCCAGCACGGTCATCCCTCCTGAAGCAGGAGCAGCAGCTCTTGGCTATGAATAGAATAACAAAAAGATACTGATATTCAAGCAACTAAATCTCCATATCCTCATGGAAGAGTTAATAAAGCAGATCTTTGTACCCCAAGCAGAGCAGCTTGTATGCATGTGGGGATGTCTGTATTAGAGCTTATATATGTTTAGAGAGGGAAGAGTTGGAAGTTTGAAAGCAAAAGCCCTTATCACAAAGGCAGTTCCCCAAAAGAAAAAAAAAAACAAACCCAAACACCATTAATAACAAGATGTGACTGGCTCTGTAAAGAACCCGTGTTGTGAGCTGTGCGGAATCGTATTACAGGCCGAGAAGCACCAGCTCCTAAGCTGGCTTGTTCGTTCATGTCCCCTGTGGTTCAGTTAGGCATTTACAACTTGCTTGACTTGGATCCTTGAAAAAAGTCCAGCTTGTAACAATAAATTCCCACTGAAATCTAGATTAATAAATGTGTTTTGGAATATTAAGGTTACTATGCAGTGCTATCTCAAACATCAGCATACAGATGAATAAAGCATTTATATTTAGTAAAATCCTTTATTTTAAAGGCAATAAACTTTTATAGCTGAAAGAAGCACCAGCTGAGCAGAATGACTGCAATCACTGGCTTTGTGAGACATCTAGTGGAAAAAAAGGCTATTGTCATGGATATTCAGTTAGACACACACTAACACAAGGAGATAGATAATCCTACAAACACAACGTTAAGCAGAATTGTTGTGAGAAACACAAGGGTACTTGCATCTGAGTGCCTGGGAGAAAAGTCATCTGCTACTTTGAGTGTGTTTCCCAGAGCACAAACCCTTTCTGCTCTTCAGTTGCAGTCTGGTAGCACAGGTGCAGTAAAAGAGGCATTCCCTCCACTAGCTGTGATCTTGCATGTTGTTACACAGTAAAAGCAGTGGTGAAGGTAGAGCAGCCCAGATATCAGCTGGGGCTGACAACTTCAGCTTGTTACCAGGGTACTGTACTCTGCGCTCACCTTTTCCTCTTTGTTCCCATTGCTACTTCTCCTGGCCATAATGATGTAAGCAAGCTATACATCATTATGGGGTCACACTATAGATCTACCCAGTTCAGCATTCCTCTCCAGAAACAGCCCCTGAAGAGCTTACAGGCCTTCCCAGAGTACCTCCCCAGCCTCCAGCAGTTTCTGGCTCAGAAACTCCTCTGCCAGAAATGTTACATTTGTGTCAAACAGCATTTTCTTCCATTCAAGTAATTAATCATATTTTTTAATCCATGCTAACTTTTGGCATTCACAAACCTATGCCAATATTTTCCATACTTCAGTATGGAAACCTTCTTTTGACTTCAAGTCTGGCAGTACCTTGTTTCATTTAACTCTCCCAGTTCTGGTATTATTATGAAAAAGAGTGGACCCTCTTTCTATGTACCTTCTCTGTATTGCTCACAGTTTTAGAATTATAGAATCATACAACATGGAAGGGACCTTTAAAGATCATCTAGTCCAACCCCCCTGCAGTGAGCAGGGACATCTGCAACTAGCTCAGGTTGCCATCTCTTCTGTTCCTCCTGCTAATCTATCTTTTTTGCAGGCAGCAGAATCCTTGCCTGTTTAGTTGGTCCTTGAACAAATGCTGTTGTAAATCTTTACTCATCTTTGCCACCCTTCGAAATTTTTTTTTTTTAGTTCTACTATGTCCTCTCAGTGACAGGAGTTCTGGACTGGAAACAGTGGTCAGGATACACTCACACCACGAATTTCTGTAGTAGCATAATGGTATTTCCTTTTTTGCTTACTTTTTCTTTCCTAGTAACTCTTACTATTCTATGCTTAACTGCCACTGCAAAGTGAACTGACATTTTCACAGAAATATGTTACGAATCTCCTTCCTGGGAGATAGTAACTAGGTCTGAATCCATCACTGTGCCTGGTTTTTTCTCCAAATGCATTATTTCATATTTGGCAGCACTGGATTTCACTAGGTATTGTATCCTCCAGCCTACCAACAGCATGAAATCTTTCTGCAAGGCAAGCAATCCTTCACAGCTGTTTCTTGGGTTTACTGCCCTTGGTAATTCATTATCACATGCAAAATTTGTCATACCCTTCTCACTCCATTTTTGTACATAATTTATGAATACGTCAAATAGTACAGGTCCTAGGACAGATCCCCAGAGGACTGAAAAAACTGACTTTTATTCCTACTCTTTGTTTCTCCCTGTAACAGTTATTAATCCATTTAATCTCATTCTGTCATAGATTAGGGTTTTTTTTGAGACTTTGAGAAATCTTGTCAAAAGTCTTCTGGAGATGAGCATGTGCTCACCTAGCCAAGAGCTTCTTCAAAGAAGCATCTCATGTTCCTGAGGTGCTATTTTCTTCCTGTAAGGTCATACACATTCTTCTCCACTTTGGCATGTAAATCTGTGTCTCTACCAGATCTAATTTTTTAACCCAGCTTCTACCAACTTTTCAAATAAGACTTATTAAGACTCACTAGTCTGTTGTTGCTTGGTTCCTGTGCTGTGCTGCTAATATGCTTCCCAAATGCCAGATGCACATATACCATGATTTATTGTTAATTACCCACCTCCCAACACATGCAAGTATAAGCTTCATGTCCATTATGTAAAATGATTTTGAATTAACATGAGAGAAATAATGAAGATGAAAAAGTCCTGCCTTTATAGCATCATTCTTGTGAAGAAGAAATAATATGAAGGCCATTTTGCAGCGGTGCCACAGAGCCCAAGCTGAGCTCCCCTGCACTCTCTGTTCTGTCATGCTTTTTTGTATCATCCCTTATGCCCAGTGGCTGCCCCAGGCAAGAGCAAACCCATCCTTGGGGACACAACAATCCAAGAATAGAGGGCCAACGACAACCAGCTTCTACAACCCTGAGACTAGGCTACATTAAAGATGGATATTCCTGTCTGAATGCATATTTGATATCCCTGGTCCTTTTAAGGCCCCCATCTCTCGTCTCTTAGAAATAACTTACCATTGAATCAATGACCAATGGGAACAATCCCAGCACAGGAGCCTTTCCCCTGATTTCAGTGAGCTCATAAAACATACATCAGGTTAAACACAGGTAAATGAAAGCAAGGTAAAATGAGAGAGACCTGTTTTTGTTCTTGACCTTGCACAATTCTCCTTTCAGCCTTGTATATCCTAGTTCTCCTCTCCCAGTTCTTCTGCCCCTAAATCTCTCTTCAGACACAATTCTTTTAGGACTGGCTTAAACATCACTTCTGCAAAATTTCTCGAGTTCCCCAGGGTAACATATGCGTTGGTACGTTTGCCTGTCTTCATGTAACAGCCAATAATTGGGGACAGAGCCCTTAATTTTGTGTATATTGTTAAGTCAAGTAAATGTAGACAAGTAATTTATTTCTTTCTTATTTGAACAATATGTCCTGCAAAGACCTTCCTACCCCCCTTAAAAATACAGTTCATGAAACAGGAGAGTTTACCTCATTTTTAATTAACACTGCACTACCGAGGGTCAATAATAAACACTGATGTGTTAAGATTAAGCAAGAGCACAGCCTGAAAGATCAGCTTTGTATCATGCTTTGAAGGTTAACAACATCTGGCTTTGATGGACTGCCAGAGAAATTCTGGGATGGTTAACAGAGGCTGCCCTGCCACCAGTTGTGAAAAATATTCATTTACAGGCCACTAGCAGCTAGCAGGAGAAGAGGAGAATAAAGCTTGTTACATCTGCCTTCTTGCCACCAAAAAAAAAATTGGCTGAGAGATGTATTCAAGTAGTTAACGGAGCACTGCCTGTAATAAGAAGAGACATAAGAGGGTTTTTTAATGCTAGAATTTAGCCATGCTACTGCTAGCGAAGGGGAATTCAGAACATGCCCTCATACATCAAATCTCTGCTATGTTGTTTATGAGCAGCAATTTGAGATCAGGATTGGATTTGCAGAGGTATGTGAATTGTAAACAGTTTGCAGAAATGGCAACCAAGATTCCAGCATGCTTACTGTAGGCCTGGAGAGGTTTGTGAGGCATTATTGTTCTTTAAACTTAATTACCAGGTACAGTTAAATCCTAGGCCAGATTTTTATCTTACATCATGCAAGGAAGGCTGAATTTGATCTTTTGAAGGCATGTCAGTCAGTTGCTGGGAATATCATATGCATGGTCAGCATCAGATATGCTCGCTTATGCTATTTCAACACTGCTAAAGGAATCTCTCTAATATTTTATGTTCAACCCTGAGATGAATTCAAATAACTATGGTGAGGTCCTTGCCTAAAGCCCTGTGCAGAGGACACTTCTCACTAATAAAGCTTCATCAAGAATGGAAAATAAGAGCTCTCTTATAATGCTTTGGAAGAAACTGAAATGGTTTTATGCATTACTACGGTATCAAAACTTGTAAAATCACAAAGTATATGATTTGGACAAGCAACAAGACCCATCCGTACAGTATGACCACTTCAATCACAGCAAGTGCAGGAGTTCAGACTTGCAGTTCATTGAAAGACCACTAAGGAAAGCAGACCTGTTGCCAGTGAGTTTAAGTTGTAAGTGAGAGGTTCCACCTATCAGAAAAGGCTGAAAACCCCATATTAACATATGACCAGACAAAGCAGCCCAGGAGCAAAAATTCAGATCAAGGTCAACGTTTCTAGTGTTCAGTATCCCAAGTTTTGGCTCAACAGAAACTTGCAGCAGTTTCTAAAGATATGAGCTGCCTAAGAAATTCAAATCAGCATTCAGAATTTGGGTTGCACTGAGTACAGCTTTGACCAGAGGCGCTCTCAACACTTCCCCTCTCTGCAAAAATCTACACAAGTGTGTTATGGCAAGAATATTCAGTCAATAAATGGGGATTCGTAAGTTTAAAATAGTCCCAGCTGAAATAGTAGGCTAGCATCATGTAAACGTATTTGCACTTTAAATTCTGATGTCAGGCATTTAGCTGTTGATGCGGCCAACAGTTTTTCAAGCCACTTATATAGCACAGGATAAGTACCAGACTTACAAAGAAATGGAAAATGAGTTTGACAACCAAAAATTGTTACGCCGAAAAAGCAAAAAGAGACGCGTAACGAGCTTTGCGCCCACGCAGCTTTGTAACACTGAGTGACCAAAACCATCGCAAGGTCTGCAGCACTCAACTAAGCGAGCAGAAGTGGTTCAAGGTTGGGCTTCCCGTTTTCCTTGCCGTGTTTGCAGGGATCTGCAGTGCATGAGCGGCCAGCCCTGGGCGCCGGGGCAGAAGCAGGGGCAGGAGTTGGGCGTTGCGGTGGCCACCAGTGTGCTGCTGGCCTGCGGTCCCCTCCTGGGCTTGCTTGGTCTTTCCCTGGACCCATCTCATCTCAGTGTTCCCACTTTTTTCCCCCGCAAATTCCCTTTCCTGAGCACTTTCACTTAAGAGGGAGGATCTGTTTGTGCGGCTTTCAAATGTTAGAGACTTTCCCTCAAAAGACAGAAGGCTACATGAGGTGGGAGAAGCCATATAAAAAGGCAATATGAGAAAAGTAGAAAGGTAGACCCTGAAATAAAACAGTCAAAACCAGCAACAAGTCCAAGGGCACATCCAGAATGGGGGTGGAGGGGTGAACAAGCACAACAGCAGTTTAGCCTAGAGTGCTGTTTTCTCCACTCTTATTAGAAATAGAGACAAAAGTAGGAGAAAATCTGAGCAGAGATATTATTACAGAATTCTTACAGATGTTAAGTTTTAGGATGCCTGTTTTCAGCTCCTTGTAAAAATTTTACCCTTTGTTCTCATTTTTCTTATATTCATTAAGAGAGATTTTTCATAAGAATCTGACAAATTCCTGAAATAGATGGGAGCACTTTCCAGATATTTTACATGACGCTGAATAATTTCAAGATGGTTTGAGGTTTGACTTCCCATGGTTGAGATTCTCGTGTTACCGACATGGGCTTTATTTTCATAATAACTTGTTTGAAATGAATGGAATTGTTCCAAATCAAAATGAGTTGGTTCAGGAAGAAAATCAGGTCTTTAGACCAGAAAAATAGAGTTTAAAATTATTAGCAGGATTTTGTGTATTCTGTTCTGTGGTTCTGCTTATGGAGCGGTCTGTCTGGGTCATAGAATTATGCCCGCTATGGTCCAATGTTTTTTAAATGTTGTGTTAATATATAACCCTTACAATTCTCAGGAAACATGTTGAAGATCAGACCTGAGTAATGCAATGATGTCTTTGGAAGTTCTTAGGAGTTTTTCCCCAGAAGTGAACTTAAAAATTAGTTATCAAAGGTGTTAATTGCCCTATTTACTTCAACAGGTTGAGTCTGAAATCTGCTGTCAACACTTGACTTCATGAACTAATTTCAGTGCTGCTGCACTTACCTCACACAGCCTGAAGTGCCAGAAGCACTACCTGCCAAAATGTCTCCAGCTTCACCTCTCCGTCTTTAATGTTCTAGTTACTGCCTTCTAACATGAAAATACCTGGGCTTACTACTACAGTCAGACCAGGCTGGTGAAACATTGCAGAGAACCTACCTTACATATAGTATTTCCATCAGGGATAGAGCTGAGCAAAGTATGAAGGATTATGCTTAATTTGAAAGCCTGCATGTAATCTCACAGTAGTTTATCATACAATTAGGTGCTTCCTAAATCTGTTTCTAATTTAAGAGCCCCGGACTTCTTTTCTTTTAGCAGAGATTGAGGTTGTAATAAAGACTGACAGGAGTGTAAAAGCACAGTCCTAAATATATCAGGAATGTCAATAATGCAGTATGTAATTCCTTCAGTTAATACTGGCTTTCACAAATATTTGTGGTACCCATGCAGCTGAAGTCTCTTTGAACAGAGAACAGAAGAAACACCGGATACAGCCTTTGCATGCATTGTCTTTCTCAGCCACACTGCCCACTCCAGTCAGTCTCAATTTTTTTCAAATGCCAATTAACAGGTGTGAGAAATGCTACTTCTTACCCAGAGACCAATGTCTGCATAACAGCGATACTATCTTGGCAATCCAGTCTGCAGCATAAATACCATGGTGTTTGAGCCCTTGGGGCCTGTGGAGTTTACAACTATGCTGTCAAGATCTCTTCGTTGGGATAGTCCTTGAAGTCCTGCCAAGACGTAGGGGACTCCGGTGCTTTTATGTGCTCCCAAACACAGCTCTGGCTCCAGGAGTCAACACTCTCGTCAGGTTGAGTGATGGTGTGAATCTCAACCCGCGAGCTGAGATTCCAGTGGGGAGTGTGACAGTGCATGCTTGCATGATGATGCCAGAGAAGCAGGTGACACTGGCAGATAGCTGCAAGGAATAGTAACTGGGTGGCTTCTTGTTACATGTCCTCAGAACTTCACAGGATGGAATTAGAGAGAGGGGAACAGTTATAAAATGAGGTTACAAAATCCGGATGTCCTGATCAATTTGAGACAGTTGTAAGGTACCTAACACTGCATGCACAGGCAAGAACAGCATTCAGCACTGGGTCAGGATCTGTTTGCATCATATTTTGACTAATCCAAGGATTAATCACATTGCAAGTCAATGAGCTGTTACACTCTTCCAGGCTCTCCAGAGACTGCCTGGAGAGAAAAGAAGGAGTTGGTATGTCAAAATGGTGACATGAAGAGGTGCAAAGCAAGTATGTTTTCCTTGTCATAAAAAACTACACAGGACCAAAGTATTTCAACACAGCTTGGAAAGAAAAACAAGAGTTAAAAGGGCAAATATTATCTCAGCCACATCCCAAAAATCAGGAGTGTTGCATCAGTTCCAAATTTGGCCCTCTGCATTTACGATAAATGGAGACGAAGAGCAGCAGTTTGGAGTCTGAAGCACTTCACTTTTGGTAGTTCCCCAAAGCCTTCAAAACTGACACAACTCTTGCAATACATGGCATCACTAGCAGGTTTCTGTGCATTACCTGCATTTCTGCTGCTGTTAAGCCATGAATACTGAGATAGCATGCCTGCTTTTCCCTTGGGCCAGAATTTAAAGGTAGATCCAAACAGAGCATTTAAATGGCAGTGTTCATTCTACTGACAGCTGGGGCTGATTTTGTAGTTATCCTCGAGCTCTACTACCTACCACAAATAAATGAGCTAAAATCTTTTAGCTTAACCATGGAAGCTCTGCTGAATGTCAAGTGATTCTGTCACTGTCTTGGTTTTTAGACTATTTATCCAAGGGCACAATTTAACCCTGTGACGATCTTTGCAGATGCCTGTGTCAGCACCGGCAACCAGCTGTGCAGTCCCAGAACAGTGAGGAGGCTGCTAGACCACTCACTGCTTCTGAAAAGCTTTTCTTTCATGGTTCACCAACAATACAAGTCATAGTGTCCAGATGAGGCAAAAATCAACAGCAGAAACCATATCTGAGAGATATCATTAATGGACGTATTGTTCCTTTCCCTGTGCTGACCTTCAGAAACAAATGCATTTAGATAAGTGTTCATTTGAAACAGTTTTTGCAGTAAACAAGGCTGTTAAGTGTCACCGATCTCTTTTAAGGCTCTATGAAATAAATCTATGTTCAGGGTCAGTTCTGCAATTTACTTAGTATTCTTAACCTCTGATAGAGAAAGACTGTTATAATGAAACACTTCTGACAAGATTGTCCAGACTCTTCTTTAATGTTCAATACTGGAAGATGCTGAGCATCCTTCTGTTCACTGAAAGCAGCAAAAATTCACATAAATTACAAGTTCAGAGCCAACATGATGTGTTACCTGATAAGATTCATTCTGAGCTCAATTCTGCAAGGTATTTTCTATTTACTGAAACCTATAGTTAAAATACAGAGTTGATGGTATTCAGTAGCCTGCCAGAGATTCTTGGCCCCTTATAAAATTGAGCTCCTATGAAAAGCACTTTAAGTGCTGATCTCTTTATAAAAATGGAATAAAGCAAAGCTGAATTCACCTGACAAAGCAGTTCCTTCCTAAAGCATCACAGAAAATTATTCAGTTAAATTAAACCTGTGAACTGAAATCGATGTTGTACTACTCAAGGATAATGAAAGTTATACCAGGGTTGTGTATAGACACCTTTAAATTCCATTTAAAATTTTAAAAGGACCAGTTTGTGTCTTATCACATGGTTCCTAATGAAACAGTCACGTACTGTCAGACCCAAGATGGACAGAAACATAGTTAGAGGTTCCCTGAAGAGGAAAAGCAGGTTGGTACTACAACATTCTGTATTTGTAATGTTTCAGTTGATGTTCATAGTAAATATATGTAGGCTGATGGCTAAACATCTGCTTTTCCCAGTGACCATCACTTGATGGGTTACATATATAGGATTCAAATCGAAGGAATATCCCCGGCACTCTGAGAGATGGAAGGATGAGTTTACAAGCTGATAGATTTAGCTAAACCAAGATCTTCTGTGAAGTTGTGTGAAGAGAAGATTTGGCCTCACAAAAATCCCTGGTCATGTGGTCCTGGAGTTACAGCGATGATGCCCACACACCGAGGAGCTGCAGCGCTACCAGGCAGCACTGCCTCTTCCTGCTGTCTCTTGCTCTTGGGCTACTTCTATGCCTGCCCAGCACAGCTCCAGAGCTTGGGTACATCCCAGCCACCAGCTTTGCTTTTACATCTGCAGTCAATAGAAGATTGCACTGTGCTGAAATACATGGAACAGAGCTCCTTCCTGCGGGAAAGATGTATTTAGTTTATTCCTTTCCGTCTTTAAAGAATTTTATATGGAAAGTATTTTCCGGTTTGATTTTCTTAAAGATGTTTGCAGAGCAATCTGTGCTGGCCCTGAAATTCCTTTTATTTTCTCTTCAGGGTATATGTATTTATTAGCACGTTAAAAGCATTTCCTTAGGTTTCCTCATCACTACCAGCTTGTATTCTGCTGCATTGTGCTAAGTGAAGCATACTGAATACAAATGTTTTTAGAGAGAAGGCAAAACCAGCAGCCCATTTCCTAGCACAGTATCACTCATGTTTGAGCAGCTTATGAACTCAGGTGGCTGTGACCAGCAATCTGCTCTAATTCCATGCCTCCGTGGATCTTAATCTTGGGCAGACAACTGCTACTGACGCTGTTCACTGGATGGTGTGGTGACTCCATCCCAATGGCAGTGGGTAAATGATACTGCCACCCACAACCACCTGTTCTGCCCACATGGCAGCCTGCTACCGAAGTGGTCTGTAGACACATGGAAGCCACCTCCAAACACAGGACAATGTGCCCTCTGGAACAGGGGCACGTCTGTCTGTTTTTATGCAGTCAGACATGCCAGTCTGGGTCTCAGTTCAGACATCCAGTCTATAATGCAACCCAGACCATTAAAAACGTGTGCACCACAAGCTTGGAAATGCAGATGAACAAATTCTCTGCAGCAATGCCTTCAAGGCTGAAGGAGCCATGGCTAATCTCCATTCAGGGTCCTACTTAGAGGTCTTGCAAATCCTGATTTTCTTCTCAAGCTGTCCTGGGACTTCAGAGGCTGCTTTATAAAACATTGTTTAGAATTGCTATGCTCTTGCCTGCCAGGGCAGAGTAAGGCTGTGGTGGGGAGACACCGCTGAGCAAGGTGAAGCTGCGCCACAGGCACACAGCTCCCTGCCTTAAGATCCTTCGGGTGTTCCTTCTGCCAGGAGAACTGGAAAAGCTATTTCCTTAGAGACATGTGAGTACTGTGACAGTCTCACCACATCATTTCAGATGTTCCCAAATGCAGGGCAAACTTGTTCTCAACATTAGGGCATGACCCAGAAATGTGTTATTACTCGGCTTTGTCCGTGCTACCATTGGATGCACTGCTGAATCTAAGTGGAAAATATTCCTATAGAAGAAGTTTGCAGGATTCTCTTTAGTTAGGAGTTACATTTCAGAAAAAATGAATACTGTAAGATAGAGATTAAATTTTTTGTCCAGCTTTGTTCACCTTATATCATATTTTGCACCACTCTCCTGGAAGGCAAAGGAATATGAAACTGTATGAGCTTCCAAAATGAGCAGGTTTACCTTCAGATACTTCAGGCTGCGGTCCCACCACTCCCAGAGACAAGCATGCAGATTTTCTAGTGCTGGCCATAGGTGAAATGCGGATAGGGAGAGGAAAGCTGAAGGTGAACGAGAAAGCAGAGAGGGGGAGTTGAGGACACCAGGAAGTTACCTCTGATGATTACTGAAACTGTGTTGTGCTCACTGGAGGGAAGCAAAGTATTTTATTCAGCAACTGTTCCTAAAGTTTCAGATGCTATGCCTAGCCAAAATGTCTTTTTATCCAGCTGTGGCTGAACCTCTGTAAGATGGTATTAACCAGGGAGGATCACATTACTGTAATTACAATGGCTGACATTACTTCTTCTGTGCAGGTGTGCAAGGTGCTCCTTTGAACCTGTCCAAGCCTCAGCTCTCTGGGACACTGCCTTCCCTTACAGCTGGAGCAATCCCAAAATTTAACCTTTCCTAAGAGTGAGTTAGGACTGGGAGACTTCTGGATTAGGAATTTGATTCTGAAAACAGCCAAGCAGCTATAGATCTGGGATCTTTGGGCCATACCAGCTATTATTGGACACCACAGAAGAATGGCCAGCTGATGGATGGGTAGGAGTTTGCTTTAGGGCACTCTGACAGGGAACAGTTACTTTTTTCTTACCAATAAAAAAAATCAGCCCTAGTGTAACCCTGCGGTTACCAAAACAAGGAAATTCCTTTCTTTCAAAGCCAGATGACGTTTGGCACTTTCAGAGTGGAGTTCTTCTCCATACCATCTGCTTACTGAGCACATTTCCATGGGCAGCTAATGCGAAGCAGAAATAAATCACACACTACCTCAGTATGTAGTATCTTCCTTGCCTAGACCAGCCCTCAGCTGAAATGGATGCCTTGCTGCAGTCAGCCTCAGCAGTTAGCTTATGTTAGACTAGACAGGTTTAATGCAAGTTTAATACTTATTAAATAATATATATATATATACACACACAACAATGGACTGGATTATTTGAGAGAAAAACAGGTACCGTATCCACAGTATAAAAAAAGACAAATAAAACTCCATTTATCTCAGTGAGAAGATGAGGCTCTGACTCATTCTGTGCATCCAAAAATAAACATAAATCAAGCCTTTTGTTTATCTAGTTCTGAATTATTACTATGTGTGGTCTACTGTGTGTAGTCTTAGTGTAGTAGGACATTTAACTCTCATTTCTCAGAACATGAAAAAAAACCTTCCTAATCCAATTTTCCTCCTAATTCAATTCAGAAATTTGCATTCAGTTCCCAGAAGTGTTCTAGCTTTGAGCTTTAGGAAATGAAGAAAGTGTTGAACTTTGGAAATTCCTTGCATTGTTAGTTTTAGCAGATGCACAATACAGTAATCATCACGAGTGCTGAAACACTCATGTAGCTGGCATTTTATTAAAAAATGGAAAGATACAGATGGGCTAATCCCTGCAAAGTGCATATGCATCACCACAGATGACTTTTTATTCTTAGGCCATGGTGCCCAACAGAAAAAATGTGTGGGCATTAATGATTTCCCCTGCAGTGTGCTCCACTAGGTCATCATCCCAGCACAGTGTTTATTATGGTTGAATAAAATGCTCTGGGCAAGTAACATCAAAGAATCTACAAGGTTGGTAGTTGGGGTTTTTTTCCATTCTAAAATGCACCCAAAGGATCATTACTATCTGTACACATGCTCGTGTGGGATAGCCCCCAACTGGTAAAGTTAACGCACAGGCACTGAATGAATGCTTAGATCTCTTAGAGAACTGCTGCTGTGATTTTCAGACATGCCTCCTGACTCTTCATAAGATATACAGCAGGTATCAGTTGTACTTAAGGACATCAAGCCTGTGAAAAGTGGAAACATGAGCTAAACAGAGGTGTTGACTTTTTGTCTGACATCGTGGATGACACGAGCAGCCAGATCACTAAGTGAATAAACAGAGTTTTTTATTTTCCCTGCAGCTCTGATTATTTCTGACACACCTGCAAAGCCTCTATGGAGCTTAAAATAAATGTCTCACAGAGAAAGTTTGACTTGAACACACTTTTGCATGTGGGATCTGATTTTGGAAGAGATGGGCCAACAGTGCTATTGGAGAGACATGCCAAAGAACTGTAAGCTTGAATACGTACCGTTAACATCAGGGAAAGTACATGTGTGCACTCCTCATAAAAAAGCAGGGCTGCATATTAAAGCAGACAAAACCCATGTATAGCTTCCTTTGCTCTCTATTTCTGAGAACATTTTGATTAAAAGAGAGAATCTCTGTTTTACCCCACAGCCTATTCCACAAATAAAATCATAACCACTTGCATGAAGACAAGTTATAAAGCAGCAGTTTCATTGCTCATTAAGAGCCTCTGGAAAATACTGGTACCATAACCTATGGATAAGATGCTGCTTCTGCCCAGAGCTATCAGCCTGCACGGAAAAAGCACAGTTCCTGGTCCAAGCAAGGGCAGTGGGGGAACAGTTGTTTCTCCTCCTTCACTAGAGTTTAGTTTGAAGGAGTAAACGATGCCAAAAACAGCCAAGGTACTCAGGTTAGACTGCCTGTTCCTGAGTATGCCAGAGAATGTACCAGAAGGGCCCTCTTTCTGAGGAAAGATAATCACCCCAATATATCCAAAAAGATTTGGTGCCAGACAGATTTTCCACCTCCCCAGTCATAAGGGAAAAATTTCCTTTGGATTTGCTTATTTCAAAGAGACCAATTATTTTTGCTTGTAGTAAAAGGCAGAAACACCTTCACACATGTATTATTCAGTTCCAGTTCCTTTACCATCCAGAGAGAAGCAGGCTGTTTAATGAGGTGACAATTAACTGAACTTTTTTTACCCAATAAAGCCTGTGGGAAACAGTTTGAGAGGCAGGAGGATCTAGGCTCGTACAGGCTCAGGTGCAAATGCTGCTGATGCTAACTCTTCTCTCATCAGATAAAGATGTCAGCCAGGAATTTCAAATGTGCAGTTTCTCCATTTTTGAATTCATACCCTGGAGAATAGGCTACAGGTATTGTCAGGACCTGAAGCGATGGGAAGGGGCCCAAGCCTAGCAGTGGTGTTAACTGCAAAATCACAGCCCTGCAAATTGCAGGCAGCCTGCGATTTGGTCCTCTGCTCACCCTTAAAACTGTAACCAATGTTTGCAATAAATGTCAGGCCCCCAAGAGTTTCATCTAGTGACAGTGAAGCTAGTGGGAGCTCTGCTGTCATTACAGACCAAGTGTCCTGCGTAAGAGTATTTAGTGTGGCTTTATTTTTAAAAAAAAAAAGGAAAAAAAAAAACCTGTCTGTTACCTTCCCTTTTAAATATGGTCTGGCAATGACCTACCTCCATGGGAAGCAGGCAGCGCTGCCTGCAAGACCAAACTGGTTGTGACTGAAGCTGAACAAGGAAAGGGAGATTTGAGCCAACTGCAATATTCATTCCCCAGCACTTCTACCTCTCTTCCAACATGTCTGTTATTAAGAACTTGGTATTTTCATAACAGCTGGGTAATGGGCAGCGGGTGTTTCTGTGGCGACATATTGAGAGCTCAAAGATTAATGTGTCATTTTACTATTTCCATTCTGATATCTCTATGCTGATAAATGCTTGGCAATCTTACCATCCCATTACTAATATTAAATATTGTAAACCTGGGGTTTAGGAAGATATAAACCATTTTAAAATTGAATGTGACCAATAAAATGCTCTCTGGGCAGTTTTCCAGTGGAAGCACTCTCCAAGCTCACTATCAAAATATGGCATAAAAAAGAGCCATATTTCTTTCATAATCAAGGATAAGAGATGTGAGCTTTTGGGAAAGAACCATACTTCTTTCGTAATCGAGGGTAAGAGATGTGAGCTTTTGGGGTAGCATGGAGATGAACATGCAGATATTTCTGGTTTCAAATAATATTACAATATGAATCAGTAATATTTGGAGGAGCTTCATTTAGATTTTCCCATCGATGTTGGATTCAATCTTTGGCAGATGGAAGCCTCTCTGTTATATCACTCTGTTCTGACAAACTCTGCTCCTCTCATCCATAAAAGATGGCATTGTTTTCTTCAGAGAAAACTCAGAGTAAAGTCCAATGAGCACTGAAAAGAGCTGAATAGGGCCTGGGTGGGGGTATCTCTTTGACACAGAAGCCCTTCTTTTACCAGTACAAGGCTGAGATGAGTTAGTCACCAGCCTGATGAAGCCAATCCCTGTTCCAGTACACTTTCTCCAAGGTCATCCAATGAATCAATGAGCAATCTGGGCTGAGAACACAGGAGTCGCATCCTACAAGAGCAAGAGTTCTACTATATTTACCCAGGCTTTTGTGATTCTTAAAGCTTTTTTTATGGGGAACATCGGCAGGCAGCCCAAAACAGGCATTATTTAAGAGCCCATACAAAATAAGGTATGTAGCAGGTCAGCATCAGCAGACAGGGAGCAGAGAGGTGGGAGTGCTGCAGAGGGTTTTGGGAAGGGTACAGAAAGACTCACAATGAACTTTAATGTTTAAACATTTGCTGCAGGCAGAAAGAAAAAAAAGGATTCAATCCCCAAATGAATGGGACTAGAACGTGACCCCAGGAAAGGTCATTAAAGCACAGAGGCACTTTTCCACTCTGTTTGGTTTAGACACTAGAATGCAAGCAGGACACTTGGCAGCTCTGAGCTTCTACAAGCACCTTAGTAGCATTACATTTAGATGTATATATCCTGCTGCCTTATGTCTCAGCCATAACAGGATCTTTTCTTGGCCCTGAATAAACAAAGCCTGATCTTTTCCCACATCATTTCTATTTCAGTAGTAATACAGAGATCTGGTTATTGGTCTTGACTTCAGTAGGCTGTTTTCCTCTATATATGGGCTGAGGCACACAAAATGCTGAGCTGCTTCTGGACACAATCTGAGCCTGGACTCAAGATGACACAAGCAGAAGCAGATTTGCTCAGACCCACTTTGCAGGGGGACTTCCAAGGAAACTACAAAGAGAAGAGCAAGTGTTTTGAAGCAGCCCAGAGAGAACCCTGCAAAGCACTGACCACCACTAGTACCTGTAAGGTCTGATGGTGAGAGTGAACATGTTGGGCATGGAGATGAGCTGGAGATGGCTTAGCAGCTCAGCTGTGCTTAAGTTTAAATAGCTAATACTTGCCTTCTCCTCCCACTTAATCTTCCCTTATAGTCATGCAAGGTCTTTACTTGAATGTACAGTAGAGTTTGTTGCACTAAGCCCTCAACAAATACAGTTTAAGAGACACCACTGATGAGAATCAGAAAACAAGATGCAAAAAGAAGTCTTCCACACAGACTCTAAGGCCACATAAAGAAAACTTAGATGTTTGTAGATTGTCACAGGATATTAAAAGAAGGAAAAAGATCACAGCAATGTAAGCATTAGCAAAGGTAAACATAGTTTCAATCCAAAAGTATCTTCAGCAGAGCTTCCAGTCTGGAAAACCATTACAATAAAACAGGAGGCCATGTGGACACTAACACAGGGGTCCTGACTCACCTGTGTCCCCAGATGACTGCCTAAATGTGGAGCTTTTGGACATTTAGATATAGTTAAATATCAATAAGTTTGGCTCGTTCCTCAAACCCACAAGATTCTAGGTGACCAGACATCCTCATTTCCAAATGTCACTCTTTAGGAAGGTCTCTTTACAGGGGCTTGTGGGAAAGGGTGTGGGGTGAGAAGCAGAGCTGCTTACTCTTCTCCACATAAGATTTCTCTAGGACACTCTACCACCCTCTGAAGATAACCAGTGGGTTTCACCTATTCAGACAGCAGAGTAACCTGACTTGGCATCTGCTGTTGCCATTCAATAACTGTTTCCTCTTCTGTGTCCATAAGTCATTGTTCAATGAGGACATGGACAAGGTGACTTCCTATTTCTGTCCTCTTTCATGACCCAGGAACATGAATTGCTTTGATGGCTGATTCAGCCCTTTTCCAGAAATAGGTGTCCCCAGCGCTGGCCTCTCTCAGTCTTTTCCTGTCTCCTTTTAGAGCAGGACTGTGGAGGCCATGCTACTGCTGGCACTACGCAGGGGAAAGATTGTGGGAGGTGGGTGAGCTCACTGCACACAGGAAGAGGACACACAAGAATGCTTCTTACCTTACTCTTCCCTCCTGAGGACAAGAGTGCCCAGCAGCCAGGTGAGCTCAGTCACAAGCTAGGCTCAGCCTGCTCTGCAAAACCATCTCATGGCAGAATATATTCGATTAAAAACTGTGCAACACACACTCAGCTACCCACAAGTTGGCTGGGACTCAGGAAGTCCCAAAGCTGGCTTTAAAAACCTGTTCTCACAGCTTGAAAGTAATGCTCTTAAACCTAGGGACACTGTCAAACAGGGACTGATTAGCAGAAGTTCACCACTGATTTTGGAATGTAATTGCCTCGTACCAGTAGAGGTTGATTTCAGTTAAATAGATCATAGCGATATTCTTTGAGTCTGGGTAAGCTGATCTAAGATGAAGCTGCCAATTCAGTGATTTAAAATTAGAGCAATGCTCTCCCTCCTTCAGGCCCCCCAGCATCATTCTTGCTACCACATGCTAACCCCGCTGCAATCTGATGCTGTACCCGATCGAGAATTGCTATGCTCAAGTGGGAGGCAATGAGAACACAAGCACCACTGCTGCAAAAGTCAAATAGAATTTGCTTTATTACAAAAAGGAAGAACAAACATGAGTGTCTGTTTCTGTGGCACCGTGATGGCCCTGTGCGCATATCCTATGTACCACCATTTCTTTGTAGGACAGGGATGTGCCCTCTCTTCAGGAAAAGGAGAACTCCCCAAAGAGAGTAAAATACAACAGTTGTGAGGGGCTCCTTACCATCTGGAAGATAGGAATGGGCCTATAGATAGACAGGCACCAAAGGGATGAGAGAGGATAAGTACCCCTTCATTAAAACCAGATAGCTAAAGAAAGGGAGGAAAAATCCAAACAGCACACTCAACTACCTATCACCAATTATTAATAACCCAACTGGTTGAAAAGCAACTCTTGCTCAGAATTGTGGTGGTCTGATTCTCAGCGAAGAACAGCTCTGGTGCCCTTCTCCAACACATCAAAGCCCACATCCTCTGCTCCTCGGGGTTTGATCACCCCTGCCTGGAGATGCCAACTCTGCCCATCCATTTGTATTTGGATGCCTGTATTTGCCATACAGGCAAAATAGCAATGTCATGGCTGGTGATCTAGCCCTGTGGGCTCATCCCTTAAAATGCAAAAATTGAGTTTCAACCAGGAGAGAACAGGAGACTCTGGCTTTTGGGCAGAATTTGGGTGGTTCCTCATCGGGACAAAAAGCCTTTTCTTTTAAACATCGGAGCTCAGCATCCCCTATCTATGTCTGCAGATACAGTACAGCAGAGCTGTATCCAAATGCTTCCCAGGTATATAACACAGATTCCACTGGCTTTTATGGCCCCTTTCCATTTCCTGCTGTCTTGTTATACGATAGGTCTTAAACTCTCCGTAAGACCCAAGCCACATTTTAACCCAGAGCAAACAGCACCAGTGCATCAAAGGTAACAAGGCAGTGAGAGACCATGTCACACACACAGCTAGGACTGGAATCACTAGGATTGCTATGTCACTCACATACCACTCATATGGAGTCAATCTCTGGGTTAACACATATCCAAAAAGCCCATCCAGCTTTTAAAACGTTCAATAGTAGCCCATTTTCAATGATCACAGCCCACTAGCAATCCTAGATAAATCACTTCCTTTTCTCCCCTTTCCTTACCTAGAACCTGTAAACCACAAGCACTTGCTTTTATGCTCTGCATTATTTTTAAGGATGTAATTTTACCTTTCTCTATACTGACTTAATTCTGGATCCTTGGAACAACTATTCATTTTCCTCTGCCCTGCTAATGTTTTCCTCTTTGCTCAAACTTCTTCCTTAACTCCCTTTAAAATGCTTATTTTCAAATGCTTTCCTGTCACCTGGTCTCACTCAAAACTTTACTAAGTTCACCTTGAAGTCCCTTGACTCAGTTCTACTCTCATGGAGATCTGAGCAGGAAGATATATGCACTGCAGTCAGTAGAACAATATAAAACTGTTTTGAGAGAAGAGCCAGATGGAGACACATGAATCCTGGGCATATGAGGACACACTTACAGGATTGACCCTGAGGGGTTTCAAAAGAGTTAATGCTGTCACAGGATTGCAAACTCTGTTTTATGCTAGTAGCACATAGAGCTTTTCACTCTTCTCTGTGGTCGCCTGCAACTTATCAATAAGTATTTACCATACATTTTCATGTAAGTGACCTTCATACTCTCAGTTCAGCATGCACAGTAATACCTTGTGCTGCAACATGTATCTGTTTAATAAATTTTGTTAGCAGCAACCTGAGAAATGCATGATCATGTCCTTTCCTTGTGGTTCATGTCCTTTTTCTTGCTTTGTGCTGTAGAGGCTGAAGGGGATACAGCTAGGATGATTGGTAAACTTTCCCCAGAACTTATGTCAGAAAATCTGTGATGTTAATTTTACTTTATAATACTTTGGTTTTACTACCCACTTCACCTACAAATGAAAGTTCCCGCTCCCATCAAGAGGAAATTTGGCCCTCCCAGCCCTGTGTCATTCTAATGCCAAATGGAAGAGTTTCACAAGAGGAAGCAGCCAGAAATCTGTGCATCTAAATGACATCACTCATAGTACAGCTGGGTTTTTCTCTTGTACCCTCAAAGCAGTCAGGGGAAAAAAGTTTTGCCTTCTCCAAACTGTATCAGCTGAAAAGCAAGTGCTGCTGAAGGTGTTTTTGATGGTAAAGTACTTTCATACTGAGAATGAAAGACAGGCCGGCCACAGGTATGGACCATCAAGCAGTGCCAGAAACATGAACTATGAGCTAGATGTACCACAGACTTGAGGTATAGATTGGGTCCCTTTTATTTGGATAGCTTCCCCTAGGACTAGCCCTCAGAGAAGCCATTTACTATTTGTGGCACCGCGGGGCAGAACCAAGTGCCTGCTGACCGTCCTGAGAAAAGCCTGCAATGTGACACTCCTGCCCTGCACTCCTTTCCCCGATGCCAGGGTCACATTTGCCTAAGGTGAACCCCAGTCAAAGCATGGAGCTGTGCCAACCTCCATAGGATGTCTGTTGTGTACTTGTCACCTCCCAGTAGGACCTTCGTGGTGTGCAGTTGTACTGCTGTTCCTCTCTCCTAGCTATGGGTGTGCAAGACATTAGGAGGACAAGAGAGATTGCCCAAAGGCCCAGCCTTTACCCAGCAGTCCTCTGGGAGAGAGAAGGAGACACACCTCTCCGCTCTCCTCTCCTTGTTCTCTTTCCAGGCACTGGAGGACTCTGAGCACAACTTATTGTAATGAAGGTGTTTGAACTCAAAGCATGAATATTTCAGAGCCTATCTTCTCCCAATAACATCTGTGACAGTTCTTTATCAAGTGTTGCACTTCGATGCATGACTAAACATGCTAAAATCCATGAGGCAACAGATCACACATTTCTGAGATGTTCAAAGGGAAAACGGGATGTCCACTCACTTGAAATAGGCAGTCCAAGCACATGCACAAGAGAAGGGATGAGAACGTTAAAGAGTTAATACAGACCAGTTAGGATACTATTTTTGGACTGCCCTCTGTGAAGAGACAGCATATTTTCCCAGCATGTCAGTGACCTTCTCTTGCCTACACGTATCTAAGGCTGCGCACAAGTCTTTGCTCATAAGAGTTATCACTGGAACCTTTAAAAAGCACATATACCCAAACATTAGGTGGAAGATGGGACACTAAAAGGACAGAGTGAATTCTTTTTTTAACTGATTCATCACTAACACCATTTTGGCATTATGTACTAGTGACATAAGATAATAAAATTTGCACGGCACTGTTTTATATCAGAGGAATTTACTGTTTAGGAAAGCTGCCGTAAGAACAGCTCTGAAGAGACCTGTTCATGAGAGCGGTGCCCACAGGAGAGGTGCTACAGTCTGGCCCCAGCCCAGCAGCTCACACAGGCCCACTGCAGGCAGAGGGCAGCTGCCTCCTGCCTCTGCTGCCTGCAGGCAGCGTCCCACCAGTAACAAACAAGGTGCTGCTTTTGAGGAACAGGCTGGGATCAACCACTGGGTTAATAATGAAGTAACTAATGTAACTGTCCAAATAGTATTGGACACAGATGATTTTAATTCATTACCCAAATGTGATGGTTTGAGTTGGAAAGTCCTGGGTCCCATCATAGCAAAGAGTGGTGACTTACATCAGCTGTGCACGGAGCAGGGACAACTGATGGGAGTTTAACACAGGATGACATTTTCAAAGGTGCCTATTCTATTTCAGAGAGTAACGTAAGAAAAAGCTGTCCCCAGTTACTCTGTATTTCCAGAGATCATCATTCAAGCTCAGTTTAGTAGGTTTCAAATTCAGTTTCTACAGGATTTAAGCAGTATTATCAAGCAACCCCTCTGAATGCAAATAGCCCTTTAAAAGATTCGAAGATTTACTCATTTATAGAAAAACAATTCTTCCATTGCAAAATTCTGCATACTGAGTAAATCACATCGTTTGGTGATTCATTTTGCAATTTGTCTGGATACAAAAGACTTCCAGCTGACCACAAGCCTGATGCTTCTCCTCTGCAGCCCACGGTGGGTGGCAGCAGAGGCCCAGCAGACGGGGCAGAAGCAGCATGAGTCACAGAGATGTTTATCTAGACAAGCAGATGTTGCAAAGGGTGACTTCTCATGTTGTTTTGTCCCGTTAAAAAAAAAAAAAAGCTTTCTTGTAACTAGAACAAAAGAAGAGACAGTACCCATTGACAAATACATTTCTGTTAAGCATCCTGTCCAAAAATGTTCATGTACTTGTAGCAATATGCGTAACAGTCTGATTTGTTTGATGCTGAGCACAAGTAGAGCCAGTAGAGGCTTGAAAGACATGGTACCTGCTATGTAACGGCAAGTATCTGCCTTCAAACTACTTGCTGTTTCATGCAGCCTGCAAAGTATTCAGTTTTGAGAAGAAATGTTAGAGATGTCAATGATAAAAACTTGTCTCAGTGGGGACAAATTATCAGCAGTAGCTAGAGATCAGGTGGCTGCTGTCAGATGTTAGGAAATTATACCCAGGTCTTTACAGCATGGTATTGAGGTTTTAATGACAGTCCTTCCCAAGACATCCCTAACACAGAACAGCTGTTAGAGGGAACCCTTTATTAAAGTCAGTCTCCATCAAAGCCAAAGTCTTTAAAATTCCGTTTAGCAGAGTTAAAAGCACAGAGGTAACTCTTGTCCCACATGAGCCTTCAGCGTTCACGCTCTAAATGTTTTGGCCATTTAAACACTTTTGCTCCATTCCGAAGAATACCTGGCCTCACCCACCTCATGGGAAGCACAGTGGCAACTTTCTGCATTGTCACAAAGGACAAGGTAATGGCACAGTCACTTCCTTCTAATTCGTCTTCCAACCCAAGGACTCAACAGGCTGCTTTGATGTAAGCACTCACAATATTCAGATCCCTGTACTAAAAACTGGCTTCAATAACAAGTAGGATGTGAGAACCTCCCAAACATCTCTCCTGTTCCCAAAACATGGTGGTACACCTGGGGCTAAGCAGGCACAAAGGAAAACTGGTGGTTCAGTGAGCCACAGGGAGGTCAGTCAGGCCCTAAAATAGCTTTTGTATGGAGCTGGCTCAAGTTTATCAATATTTTAAGACATATTTTAGTGAATTATTTCCATATGATTTGCGTGCTCATTTTTTCAGGATTGTCAATGTAATTTTCTTCCATTTTCGTGGATAAAAGTTTCTAAAATCATATGAAAAGTACAATCTTCCCTGTGCCAAACTAGAGAAATTTCCTGTTGTAACTCCTGTTTACCAGGGTGCATGATCAACACCAGCATTAGAAAACACATACTATAAAAACACTAGAAAGATTAATAGAAATAGAAAGCATTAACTATCAAGCATTAGCAGTAATCCAAAGAGAAATATCATATATCTTCATAAAAACCTATTTTTTCATTAAAAATCCGTCAGAATACATTGCAGCTTGCACAGATTTCCGTCAATTAAAATCCACTGGAATTAGAAAGGACAAAAGAAATGTGATCTGATTTCAGTAAACTTCTGTCTTTCAATGTGTATGCCTAGTCTACACTAGTAGATTCATTCTTATCCCAGGATCAAGCACATTTTATTCTTTTAAGTATATAAAAATAATAAACTTATCAGCAAAGAAAAAGGACCATAATTTGCTTGAAATTCTGTAAGGCAACTCCCTATACCCAAGAACCTGGTGAACACGTTTTTACTTCAAATGGTGCATTTGGAGGTGACTTTGTGGAAATCATGCTGTCACTGTGACCAGAGGGAAAAGGAGGTTTAAAATGATTTATATTCTGACTGTTCCTCTGGCTTTTGGGACCACAAGTTACAATAGAAGTTTAACTCATTTGTAAGGGTAAAAACTTTGAACATTGCCTTTTTTTTTTTTTTTTAGCCTCTCATATTAAAGGTTTTGTAGTGAAAGGAATAAAAAGCAACTCCCAGTCTGTTGCTTGACTATTTAGGACAGATGTGCTGCCAAAGTCCAGCATTCTTTTTTAACTGCTTACACATGTACCCCAGATGGGTTTATTGGTGAAACCGAGGTTTTATTCTTGGGGATATGGCTATAAATTAAAAATACAAAATAAAATGACAGCTTCCTCCTACTCTTGCATGTTAACTTAATCTACTAACTAAACTATTTTCCTTTCAAGCCTCTCTGTTTAAATTTGGCCACATAGGCTAAAAGACCAAAGCTGATGGAGATAAGGGAGCATTAGGAAAGAGTTTCAGTTAAGACTCAGTCAAATTGGAGTAGAGATCCACTGATGATAAATGAGTTAACAAATGGATTTTTGGAAAACATCTATATTATTAAGCTGTCTCCCAACTGCAGGATCCTTGGCACTTGACAGTGTAAGAGATCTCGGGCTCTGCTCTTTCTGGAGCTGCTGCAACCTTGTGAACTTTGTGCTCAATCAAAAGAGGAGTAAAGTTTTTAAAAAACTAAACAATGGGTAAAATTTATTCATAGTGCAGTTCCGTTGACTTGTCTGAAGTTAGCATAGTAATGGATTGTAACCATGTATTTCATCTAGAGGATTTACTGAGTGAAACTGAAAAGGTGGCTTCAAAACAGTCTATCAGATCAGACAACACAGGAAAGACCACACAGTATTGGAAACTCAACCATGGTCTCCTCAGCCTACTGTTCACACGTACCTGATAACAAAAAATGTCTCCTCAAAATTAACTATGGGAGTTTAGCCAAAACAGCAGTTGTAATTAACACTCTGAACAATTTGTGTGGGAATATTGAATTCTATGCTACTTGAAGTTTTTCACAGGGTCCTTCAGACATGTACACCTGAGTTGAAACACAGGTTGCATGCTTAAGGCAAAAAGGGATTGATTAAATTCTGTGACATGTGCTAAGCAGGAGTTCATATATGGTCATCATGAATTTATTAAAGATCTTGAATCCATGATTTGCTATGATTTTTTAAGACACAGTTCAGGAAAACTGCTAGAGGCTGGCTTAATCTCTCCTATACCTTGTCATCTGAATAGCTTCATCTAAGTCCAGAACAAATCCTCCCTATTTCATTGCCTTCTGAATATTTCAGGGACATACGAGAGCTCACAAGACACAAAAATTAAAATGAACTCAGAAAGAATCAGATAGGATTTTCACCAGGGTAGCAAGAGAGCAAGGCACAGACTCTCCCATCATGAACGAATATCTCCTTCCTGTGCTGGCCCCATGAACGATGGGTACATGTAGAGTTTTGGGGAACAGGACCCAGAAGTTACACCACAGTCTTGCACAGAATAAAATATTAGAGCTTTATTCTTCTAGAACAGTTACATGTGACCATTGAAATGTCAGCTATTTTTCTAACTCTAAACCATCTATGACATTTAAGTTAAAATAAAGTGTATTGACATCTATATCACGAAGTCACGATTAAACTTTAATAAGAAGCTTAAAATTTACCAGCAGAATGTATTTTTTGAATGGGTCACCCACCTCAAAGATGTCACATTCCATCACAGAAATAATATTTTAAAAATAACTTCCTAGATTCGCATTTTTCCAACAGATGATTCAGGAACGGAAGAAAATTATAGATAGTTTAGTCTTGACAAGGGCAGAACATTCTTAATTCTTGTGCTAATACTGCTGTTTGAAGAACAGATTAAATTGTGGAGGAGGACTGAGAAACAGAGGCCAGTCAGAAGAAAGAGAAAGCTTACTCCGAGTGAGGACACCTTTTAGATGTGCCAAAATTAATTGAGTGACTAATTAAGACAGTAATTCAAATTAGAACCAGCTGGTAGTTTAACATTCCTCAGACCCTTATTCAGCAAAATTTTTGAGTGTTTGCCTGGTTTTAGTCCCTCCAAAGTCAATTAACCATCAAAGAGCAGTTTCCAAAATTCGAAACCTGAGAGTCATTTCCCCTATTTTTTTGAGACTGCTAAATTAAAGATTTCTGGGGCTTTGGTCTGGTGTTAGCTAGCTGGGTCCTGCACAAAGGTTTTGTACAACAAAACCAAACCACCACTACATCTTGTATAGCCTACATATAAACACAGCAGTGCAACACATGGAGAAAAGTTTTGCCTGTGTGAATCATCCTGCTCACGTCTTGTTTCCCATGGTGACCAGAGCCACCACTCGAGTGCAAGAAATCCGTTCTACAGAGACCCAATCACACAAAAAGCTTCTTTCTTATCCATTTAAGGACCAGCACTTCATTGACATCTGCGACCTTATTTCTCTTTTAAAATTTCTATATAATCTCAACTAATACAATTGTTTCAGATCATGAAGTTTATTTTGCTTCTATGACAACTTGAGGAAGTGAGTTGAGTGATTAATTACACGTTCGAGACCAGGATCTTAGACTTCTGGCTTTGCCCAAGCTGGCCACATCAGCATCAGTTCAGGACTCTTTTCACATCAGTACAATGACCTTCTTCCTCCAGAGATACACTAAGCCCAGGAAGTGGAGAAGGCAAGCAGTTCCATTAAACTCCCCTCCAAAAATCCCAGCATTAGTGCAGAGTAGAAAATCTCTTCCTCTAACCGAGCCCTTCACAAGAGCTTTCAAGTGAGTCATGAGTCCTTTTTCCTTAACGGTTGCCAAGGACACAATACATCACAGTCACAGAAAAACTAAAGTAGTTGTTGGCAATACCAATAAACTCCAGAAGCTTTAGCAGAAAGTTAAAACCTCTCACTGTAGATGAATAATTTGCATTCCCTTCTCCTATCTCAGACCAGGTAGAGTCACCCCTTTCTTTGATGGCCTCCTCAGGTTTTATTTTGGGCTTCGGACTTCATGGGCACAGATTTGTGGTGATTTTCTGACACTGCTAACTTGCTAGAAATTTAGATGCATCCTCATGTTATCTCAAGGAGTTCTGGCATATCCTAAGGTATGTAGCCATTTGTGTACTGGAAACATTTTATTGCTACTATTTTGGGGACATATCTTGTATTTGCCACAAAGTTGGCTTTTCTGATACATTCACAAAACTGCTGTATGCAGCTCCCCTGTTGCATTCCAAATAAAGGCTTATTGATGAACCTTTTTGATGCGCATAGGTTGCCATCATCTCAGAGTGTGAGATAATGGATGTAGCTTGTGGAATATTGTGTTATATATTCGGGAAATAAATCACACCCCAAGTTCCTTAATGTATATTTCACAGTGAGCCTTATGTGTCTTATCTCTTCTTGTACAAACATAGGCAAGATCTGCAAATATTCTTAGCAAAAGGGGAAAAATGTTTGGGGGAGGTAAAATTCCTTCTTGGCTTCCTGAAAAGCTTTGTATGAATTGTCTGAGCAATGATCTGCAACCCAGCAAAGGCCTTGCTTTTCCATAAGATTAAGCTGCTTAGGAGCATATTCTATTCTGAGAGCAGGGAGCAAGAAAGAAAATAACCTTGCAGTATCCTTTAAGCCTTATCCAAACAAGAGTCAGGGTTTTTTTAAAGTGACTAATGACTGTAGGTGCCTTGAGACTCCATAAAGAGGTCTGATTTCCAGGGCTTAAGGTGTTGCCTGAAAACATCAGCCTTGCTGGTGCCTCTTGTTAGCCAATCTAATACAGAGGCTCTCAAACTCACTAGATTTTTCCCTTACATCAACTTCTAGTGCAACCTACTGGTGATACTGTGTGGCAAATAACCTACAACCTTGGTGCTTTGGAGACTCCTCCATGCTTCGCTGTCTGCAGAAGACCAAAAAATCTGTCCTGGTTGTTTCAATCAAAATTGCTGTAATCCAATTTGTCAGATAGGGAGATTTTGGAGACTCCCAAGACTGAGAGCTTCTCTGCTTCCAAAGCCCAACTGGGAAGAGGAGAAAATGAAGTGTTTTGCCCCTTTAGATGTCAAAGATAACCTCCAAGCTGTAAAACAATCAACTCGTATGTTATAGAGACCTCAAGCAGACAGACTAAAGCAAAAACAATCAGGGTGCTAATTTCAGCAACTGATCTCCAAGCCAGTGTTCACTTCAAAGGATACTCATGATCATTTGGGTGTTAACATTTTCAAACAACTAGGATAAAAAGAAATATCCTGTACGGGGTCAAATGACTTTTTAAAGGAGCGTAATTCATTCCGACTGATATACGAAGGAACATATGTTAAAAATAAAACTCTGTGCAGCATATGAACTGTTACAATTAAAATAATAGAAGCCCACCCTCTAGGGTAAAAATGAATCTGCCTTTACCAATGATAGAAAACACCAGTGCAGTATTTGGAACCAGAAAACTTATGTTCCCCCACCACATTTTGAAAGGCACCCCCAGACCACCTTCAAGACGGGATCCCTTGCCCACGAAGACTTCTCTCCCCAGTGTGCTCATTCCCTTGTGCCTTGGAGATTTGTTCACAACAGTAAGTCTGTAGGTGGCTTAGGACAGCACTGGGCATGGATAGTTTTACTGCAGATACTTCCAGATTGCTTGCAAGAGCTAGGAGGACAGGGGATGGGAGACATTCAGTGTTACAACTGGAAACATTTACGGCATAAAACTTCAGGTACACTGGCCAACATAGCATGTTCTCTTGCCTTCTCTCTAACCATAGGTACCATGTGCTGTAACTGAGACAAAGGGAAACACAACCACAACTTCAGTCAACCAGAGTCTGCATGTCCTGAGCAACGTTGTAGCTTTAAACGTAGCAATTAGGTGTGAATTAGCCACTCACATCTGACTATCCATATAGTTTATTTTGCTTGTCATGGACATGTGTACCTGGCAGGACAGAGAAAGGAGCCTGGGAGCACAGCAAGAATGTTATCCGCTGAGAGATCAGCGCTTGTCCACCACGTTTACCCAGTCTGCTTTTCTGCAGCTGAGCTTTTCACGCTAGAGAGTCTGTGGAGTCTGAGCAGAGAGCAGAGACTGGGCTGGATTCCTGTCAAACCCCACTAATAAGGGCACGTTCACACTGGCCTGGGAGGAAGCCAGACATCAGACCCACTGACTATTCACCACGCAAACCTCTTGCCTTGAGCCAGGTCATGTTTTCAGGCACCTCAGAAAGTTCTCACCTCCCAGGGAACCAAAGGCCTGCCAGGCCTGTGAAGAGTGTCTAGGAGTATTTAAGCGCTCTGCTAATTGTAAGGTGCTCACACACAGTGGCAAACAACAGGCTCACTTGCAGGACAGCTCAGCTGTCTAAGTTAGGTTCCAGCTGTCCATTGCCGATTCCCAGCTAAGACAAAATAACTCCATGTGAGCACTCAGCCCATTTCAGAAGAAAGTGGAACAGTTTCAAATCAGTAGGCGACTGAAGTGACCCTGTTCTGCTCAGTCGTGAATCGAAGTGCTCACTTGAGCCACTGTGTCTCAGCTGAGAAGGTCTAACCAAAAAGCTGAAAGATCCCAGCCGATAGTTTTAGTCATCGCAGTGTTCCCTGCCTTGGGATGGAGGTGTAGGAATCAAACCTCTCCTGCTTCTGGGCATTTTACATTGACTGCTACTATGGAAAAATGCCTGTGCTCAGGCAACTCCTGGACCTGAGCGGACTCAGTCACAGCCTAACTCCAAAGCGGCAACACCTGCTGACAAGACACGTGGTCCCAAGCCGCTGGTCAGGCACAAAGATAACCACGCAGAGAAGCCTTAAGCAAACACATGAGCAAGTGTGCAGTAGTCAGGACATCATTAAGGTGATAGGATATACTGTGGACAAATGTCACTAACTGGCTTCCTCTAGCATGGCACATACAACTGTCATGGTATCTCTGGTTCATTTGTCCTCTATCCTGGGCAAGGCGCACAGAGTGAAAAAGCTTTTTCTGGTTAACAGTGCAAATTCCACACAACAGGCCCAACCATGTAAAATTACTGCTGTCTTTGTCTTTCTAAGATTGGTCAATCAGAACATTTTTATCCTGGTAGCCCCAAATAAACATTTTGTAACATGGCAGTGTTCAGTCTGAGCTTTCCTTTCCACTTTAGCATGCATTTGCTCTGCCCAACCCTCTATACCAGGATTTCTGAATATTTCTTTTAAAGCATGCTCAGGCGGATAGGTCAGCCTTGGACTTCTGGACAAGAAAGTTTTTATTCCTTGGAAATGTGTTAAATTGTATCCAGGGTCCATTATATATAATACAGGACGCTGCTGACTGACATCATCTTCTGACTGACAGCTCCAAGCTGGCTGGTCAGTTCAAGCTGTAATTGGCTCCAGTCCCCAGGGAGGGTGGAAGAGACTGTGAAACTAATCATCTGCTGGTTCCATCACAAACATCCACAGCTGAAAGCCCTTCACAGACTACCCACAAAAGGCTTTTTGGGCCTCCAGTGGCCAAGAAAATTGGGCACATTGGGAACTCCTGTTCTAGAAGAAAATGTTGCCTGATTTCCACAAGAGACATTCTGTGTTAACTTCGTTCCCGTAGCACTGTCTTAGCTGCAATGTCATGTCTGCATGGATCTCTCTTCCCTTGCCACTTCTTCTACATACAATGTCAATACAAGGTGCCATGTTTCCTCCTCATAACACAACTCAAGGACCTCAGTTGCCTAATGTAAAAACAATGAATGCATTTGTATGAGTTTCAGGTAGATGTTGGCAGTTGGATCTCTACTCATTCACTTATGAAGGACCCTACCTCACATTTTAACTCTGATATGGCCTGTGCTCCGTGAAAGGCTAAGAGAGGAGAGGGGAGTTTCTCTTGCTCATCTTTGAGATGCACTGCTCAGTTATACACAAGAACTCAGACTATAATGAATGTGTCCTTCAGGCTATGTTCAATCTTGCTGCTCTGCTGCACATAGTAACAACTGTCCCTCATACAAAGACAAGATGCATTTGGCGCACTGGCTTTGCACACCAGGGGAGGAGAGCCCTTGCTGGCAGAACGCTGGTGTCACCCAAGTGGGCTACAGCTTAATGCCTTCTGACACAACCTCTCGTTCACCAACAGTCAGCAAAAGTGAGCACCTTTGCTTCCTTTCCTAGGAATCCCACAAGTTCAATGCACAAAGAAGCTGAATTAAGGCCATGTAAATTGTGTAATGTAAAATACAGGCATAAAGATGGGAGCAGACAATGCATATACCTTCTTCTTCTTGCTGAATGTTCTACCTATTAGGCTTTCCTCTGTCAGGCCTCGCCCTTACTGTTTTAACAGCACAGAATTAAACCTGGCTATCTTAAAAATGTTCAGTTGAAACTTGCAAATAAACGTATCTGAACTCAAGGTCCTTGTCCTTCTCTTTTCCACTCTCATCTTCTTCTATCTCTTCTCTTCTCTTCTCTTCTCTTCTCTTCTCTTCTCTTCTCTTCTCTTCTCTTCTCCCTTCCCCCCTCCCCTCCCAGTCAGCATTTTTGCAGTTTATATCATACTCAACTCTGGCATGCATACTCAATTTTCAGCAATGCATTTGGAAGTTGCTCCTGGAGGCTAAACTTTATTCTCCCATATGATTTTTTTTGCTCCTTTTGAACAGGCATTTCTTGGAAGGGCAAGAACTATAGCACACGGCAATCATACTACATGACCAGGTGGTATGTAAATATTAATAGTCACACAGCACTGAAGATTATAAGATAATTATATAACCACGTAACTCAGTTTATAATGAGTATGACAGTTATAGGACCAAATTTTGTCATTCTTCCAGGCCTGAGTCTTTGGAATCTCTTTTTTTTTCCTTCTTTTATGAGGATTAATCATTTGGAACCTGATCCAAAAAGCTCTAGAGTCAATGCAAGTCTTCCATTGACTGCAGCAGATTTTGGTGCAGATCTCCAATTAAGTAAACACCCTTGAGTCCTTGGCAGCTCAGATTTCAAGCACATTAGAGGTGTCCCGCTACCCCATCCCTCAGCAGCAGCATCAAAGTGAGTTATCAGAAACCTGCCACATGAGATTCACCCTTTGGAACAGATGAGAGGGTCAGGCCAAGCCTTTCGTTTGGACAGAAGACATGTACATTCTTGAGCACGTTAGGTCATGTACTGACAGAGTGTCATTAGGCTACTATGTCTAAAGGTCCACTGCCTGGCTCTGCTCCCACCCAGGAACACCAGGCCGGCTCCTGCCCATCAGTGACTCACACATGGACCCCAGAGGAGCAGAGGGTCAGTGAGGCTGTGCCATAGCCAACTCCCTACAAAATAAGCATGGAGTAAGAGCTGTAAGAGTGAAACATGAGCGCGCTTGGGCCTCGGCAGGCACAGCATCAGGAAAGAGGGCTTCCAGCTCCCCTCTCTCCTTCCCAGCCATCATACTTGATCAGACTTTGCTTTTCTGGTCGTAACATCTATTTCCCTTTCTGGCTTGCACACAGTTATGGAGCTAGTCAAACCATTTAGCCATCTGAATACAGCCCTCGGTGGATTTGGACCCTATTGTTCTATGGGAGGTGCTACAGGCACTCTCTGCTTTTACAGATTTATTTCTTTGACTGTTTTTCTGCTAGCTGTGGATGGGTAGCAAACATTGTGAGGAAGAGATGCTAGTGAACAGGTTTCCTCTCAACTGTTGTAAGAGCCCTTCACAGAACCAAACTGTCAACAGACTACCTCCCTTGCTGAAAAATGGATGTGTTTTAAACTAGAAGAAAACTGACTGGTGAATAGCAAACAACAAATAATTAATACTGGCCTTTTTTGTTCTTAGCAAAGTGTGGAAAGTCAGTCCTTAGTTAATTATGTTCACAGAGAGGCATTTCAGAGAAGTTCACAGATAGGTAACGAGCAACGGCATCACTCTGCTCGAATAATGAGACATAAAATAACATTTTATGGCATTCTCCCTAAACACAAAGAACCCACTTAGAATACCATTTTATTATATTTTCTGCACACACGTTCAGTAAAACCTAGAAATGTTACAGTGAGATGTTTATGAGACTTTTGAAGTGAAAGTGTTTCTCAGGTAAAGTGTTTCTTAGGTGTTTATTATTATAGTATGTGTTCAAGCTGTCTCCATCCTGAGTTGCTGGAAGACTGGATCAAACCAGATCTTATTTAAAGCCAACATTTCACCATGAAGTTATTCCATGGTACACACAAGAAAGCAATTCTTAAGGTAATATCTAAATAGTCCACATTTTGCAACAACTAGGTTATCTATTGTTTCTTCCGGCCAGTCACGAGCGGTGTTCCCCAGG
>NW_009212383.1:0-2826 GCF_000690835.1 Fulmarus glacialis
TCTCGGTTACCTAATTGAAAGGCAGAAGCGAGCCCTTTGTGTACACAGTGCTTCAGGGAGAGGAAAGCCAGAGCAGGGGGACGCGAAGGGCGCGGCGGGGCGCGCAGGGGCTCCCCTTGCCCGTGCCGTCGGCGGGAGATTTACCTTCGCCTTTAGCTCCAGCCCAGCCGTCTCCCCCACCCGAAGAAGAAAAAAAAGAGAGTATTAGGAGGAGTCCAGTAACAAGGGAGAAAGGATAAGAGGCACGGAAAGCTTCCCCAGCTGCGGGGAGTGGGGAGCCGGGGGTCAGCTTTATTTGAGGGGGTGAAGAGGGACGCGGTGGCGATACGCAGACGTGAGAGCGGCCCGCTCCTAAAACACCAGCGGGAAACGTGCAGTGAAGTTAAAAACGTGCAAATAAAAACCGATGAAAGGAAATATCACTTTTTTTTTTTTTTTTTTCATCTGCAAATAGCCTGTGCTGCTGGAGGAGTGCAGCGGGACTAACGAAAGAACCCAGCCTTCTAGCTGGGTAAAAAGAGCAGCGAGATCTGCTTTGACAGGGTTTTTTGGTTTTGTTTTTAAACTAAGTGCTTTGACAAGTGTATTCGCACTCATGTTTCTCTGCATAGAAGCCAAAGGATCAAACGGGGTTCCCGAATTCAGTTACATCTTAATTATTTGGGGCAAACTTCGAAGTCTTCTGAGACAGTATCATAAAGGACTGAAAACGAATCTCAGGACAGGGCTGTTTGGTGTCTCTCACCAAACAATTTTTGCTCTCACAGTTTTTTCTCCCTGTATTTATAACCATGCCCAGTAATTGCCCAAACAAAGAGGGCGATGCATACACCAAATCCTTTCACTGGAACTGTGAAGTTATTCACACCACGCTTGTTTGAAGAATTAGTCTCTTGCTCTTCAGCTTGAGAGGGTGCATAATATCAAAGGATGCTCTGGACACACACTTTCAGACTGCAAATCAAGCTTATTCCCTTGTACACCCACAGTAATTAATAAAAACTGCAATTAACAGCTTCAATTTAATGTCTAACAGTATTCTCCACATGAAAATATACTGCTGATCTGCAGTTTGCAGATTCGAGTGTTACTACCACATGCAGAACAACTCTCAAACATTTATTTTCTTGAATGCGACCTTCCAAGTACCCCTCTCCAGGGTATCAAGGGGAGCTTTTCCCCACCGGTCCTAAACCAGTTTGTAACAATTCAATTTGTAACTCTTCACAAGTCAGCCTCTCCCTGGACACTGATTACAGCATCACTTTCATAAAAACCAGCAAGGCTGGTAACTCCAAGGCAGTACAATCAGTTCCGTTCAGCTGTTTCAGTTAAGAAAAAAATCAGTCTGTTAACAGACCTGTCCTAAAACTGCATTAATGTGCACATATACATATTTGTAGCAAATATTAGTACTTTTTCTGATACCTCTCCTGTAAACATCTGTATATTATGGATGCAGTCAGAAGTGTCTTTACAACTGGTGCATAATATTCTTGATATGCAGGTGCATATCTGGGTTTACGGGGATCGGAGAGGTTGAAAAGGGCCTGTTTAGTGTCATCAACACTATCCAGTGTCGTGCATACACTCCTAATTAGATGGTGCAATTGCAGAAAAGCAATGCCCTCTCACCTTAGTCCAGGCCATCACAACTGTGATTGCAGAAACTCTTAAGAAAAATAGCTATCACCTTCATATACTGTCATCATTTCCTACTATCTCAATTTTCCAACTACCAGAAATTGTGTTTTGAAAATGCAGGTTTTATGTAGAAGTACAAAGCTGATCAGAAAAAAAAGTAAAGCTAATTTATTCTTAAAAAAAGATGTAACAATTCGTGAGGTGTGGAAGTGAAACCATTTAAGGTGATTGCTTCAAAAATTTTTTAAAAAAATCTTCTTACTCAAGTTCTCAAATTCCCACTTTTAAAATGAAAGTGTATACTTCATTTACAAGTTCACTTCTAAGGTTGACTTATGGAAATCTTATTGGATAATTTGCTGCACAGGCAACTATGGACTTATTAAAAGGAAATTTTGCTCCCAGAGATCCCATCGGTGACTTCCAGCCCTCCTAATGGAGCACAGCGGCTATTGTTCGGTAGTCAGCAGCATTAATCAGGAGTCTATGTCCTGCAGTTTAAAGCAGGGAATGGGTAAGGTAAACAGCTATAAATCCTTGTCTTAGAGAGAAATCCTGCATTAGTCTATCGTATGAGAGGCTAAAAAAGAAGGTGAAGAGAGCCTTTTCTGGCCCTGTTATCAATATGGAAAGTTTCCACACTAGTCCTAGTGCCAGGTGAAAGAGTGGCTGCAGCACTGGCTGGTGCGGGGGAGAATTAGCTCTTTAGGCAACTGAAAATGGCAGGGTCAGCAGTTTGCTCGCAGGAGAAATGTCATGCCTCAGGAACAAGTCAAGAGAGAAACTACTACTTGCAGGCAATTACAGTGTTGGTCTGGCTATTCAAAATACTGAGGTTCCCTTCTTATTTTCTGAGCGTCCAGTCAGACGGACCTTGAGTCCCCCCAAGTGGTCTCAGGTGTCGCTTACTGCTTTGTGCAGCGCAAAGGCAAATCTGGGCACAGGACACTGTGCGAGGTTTCCCAAAGGCTCATGCAAGGACAGAAGTGCCTTTTACTGCCTATGACCCTTTACCGAGGCATTTCTGAGAGAAACCTGCTGCAATGATCTGATCTGCTCCTCACCTTTTGAGATGGGACCGTTGTGATTTCTCCTCTTACGTCTGCTCTACTGGAATATACAGAGAAAGGGGGATGGAAAACTTAGAATAAGGATGAAAGCCATTTTTATGGCTGGGGGGGC
>NW_009212383.1:2852-54374 GCF_000690835.1 Fulmarus glacialis
TCTGTGGGTGTTGGCATGAGGTGGATGGTAAGCTGCTACCAAAAGGAGAGTCTAAGTAGCCAGGGCTCCTGAAGAACTGTCCTGGTACTAGACCAAGAAGAGCTGGGAGGATGGCGCAGAGTGATGTGAGCTGGTTTGTACAGTCAACACAGATATCCAGGAGCTGTGCGTCTCTGTTCACCTGAGCCAACAATCCTGCCAAACAGCTCGTGAGCCCTGTGGTGGAAGCAGCACATCTTATTATTCAGGCAATGCTTATTAGTTTGGCTATCTTGCAAATTGTAGCTAGGCTGCTTTTAGAAAGTCACTGTGTGCCTGTCAAGAATAGAAAGAAAGGGACTAACATGCATACAAAATTGCACAATTGTATGCTGAGCATCATTTATTTTCCTCCCTGAAGATCAGCTCAGTGTATACAAATTTAGGCATATATCTTTGACAGTGAGATGACATTTGGACAAAACAGGGCACAGCTGAAATTGAGTCACTCTTTAAAGAACTGGGTTCCTTTTTGTGTGTATGTTGTTTCTTTTTTTTTAAGAAAACAGCGTGAGTACTGCCTTACTGCCAAAAACTAGATACTTCATTGTTACAAATTCATAAACACCATTAAAGTTAATCTATATTCTAAAGAGCCTCAGGTTTCAGCTCTATTTCACTTAAAAATGACTGATATGAGACACATACACCCTTTCAAAGAAGTATCTATGTGCCAGAGCCCTGCGTTGAACTGGACTTACTGTTCGGGGCTTTCTAACCTCTTAGAGAATCCAAAACTCAGCCATGGTTCAAAGTATTCAAACATTTTAGATACCCTGAAGTTGGCTATTCTTTTTCCTGGGATAGCTTGACCTTGCCATTTGACCCTCACTACCAGAGGACCCTGGCGTGGAAGTGAGGAGAAGAAAGAACTACTGAACTTTTCCTGCAATGAAATATCAGAGTACACTGTATTATTAGAGATGCTTCAGAACACATACTGTAGATAAATTAGCATTTTTCTCATCTTCCTGAAGTCAGAAAACCTCTTGATTTGATATAACACTCACTACCTAGATACTCCAGGGCTGATTCTTAGGAGGATTACATAAGAATTTACAAAAACACTAAATTTTGCGTGACTGGTTTATGGCTGCCGAAACATACCTATGGAGTCAAAAACTAAAAGCCACAACTATGATTAAGCGCAATAAAAGCTTTAGGATTTATGAATCACAGTTCTGGACTCAGATATTTAATTCTGCTTTCAATTTGTGTCCATATTACTTCAATTCCATAACTGTATATTTTTTTTATTCTAAAGTTTCCTGTGTACCTTGAATTTGACTCTGAATAATCACAACTAAACCCTGAGCCCACCTGGGACTGAGAAAGCATAACTTTCTCTGCAGAAATTCCCTGAGGTGTCTCATCCGAAAGACATCTTCTGGTAATTGCTGGATCAAGTTCGTTATCAACTGCAATTGTATTTACTCTAAACAAAAAGAACAGCACATGGTTGTGCTATTGTTGCTCAGCTTAGTCAGACACCCAGAAGATAGAGACTCTGTGCCTTTTAAACTGTAAGGGCTCAGATAACAATTTTTTTTTCTTCTTCTTCAGGAGAAACTGCAATTTCTGTATTTAAAACAAATTTAAGATATGGAGTAGAAGACATGGAGTTACCTTGCCTCTCCATGGAGTATTTTGGCTTGTGAACCATAAAAAATGGAGCAATTTTGTCCACCCCCAGGCGAGGCAAGTGGAAATAGGTGGGGTTAAAGACACAGCCCTGCCCTCCATGTTTCCACTGGCCAGCGGGTGTTTTTTGATCACCTAACTGCATCCCCGCGCTGGACCGCAAGTGCAGGATCCCACTGCACACCCTTGCTCTCCGCTCCAAGGGGCAGGCACCGAAATTTCTTAGCCGAACTAAGACCCAAGCAAATAGCTGCTCGTTACCAGACATAATCTTGCTGAGAAACCCAGAGGCAGCTATTACGTGTTGCAGCGTGTGAGCTGAAAAAACCAGAGGGCTACAAAGCGGGGCTGTGTACGCCGGAGGAGGATCGAGGCGCCCCGTGAGCGGTGTGGAGCTGTGCGAAGGCTCAGGCAGCACCGACCGCAGCTGGAGAAACAATCGCGGCCCTACTTTCGAAAAGACGAGGCAGAGTGCCAGATGGCAGCCGACCAGAAGAGCCGAGGTCTAAACAAAAGCCCTGAAAAAAAAGAAGGGGAAAAAAAAAGCCCAAACCCTAAACAGGGAACTAGGTTTTTGGGGCAACACAGATTTCATTGAGAGGTATTTTAAAAAAAAATAAGATGTCTATGCTGTCTTGCTTTTCCGAAGGGCACATTTTCTCAGATACCTGCACCAAAAATATTGCAAAGCGTTACCTAGCTTATTCGTAAGTCAGAAAGTCACTAAGGAAAAAAAAAAAAAGCTTTCTTTAAGGGGAGCTCGATGTGCTGTTTAGCCTGCTCTGTCATTTTTCTTGTCTCTCTTCATAATCCCTATGTAACCCAGAAACGACCAGTAAAAAAGAGAGACCCTCTGCTTGTTTAATTACTTCCTGAAAATTTGACAACTACTACTTCAGTCTCATTGGATAATCTACTTTTAAATTGCCTAGTCTTTCAAAGACAGCATAATTATTTGAGTACACTTACTTCCCTAGCTATACATCATGCCTATCAAAATTAAATGCTTCCAACATACCATTGCAGCGTTTTAACATTTCACTTCTGTAATACATTTAACAGTAAATTGATCCTATACTTCCTTTTTAACAAATTTTCGTAAATTAGCAGTAAAGCACATCTAGAAGTTGGATCTTTTTTCTCTAATGAGGGAATAAAGTTATTTAAAGAATGTTAAAGAGATTTATAAAATGCAAAGCTTGGTGGCAATATTTGTGATGTTTAAAAATTATATTTCCTTTATTTCTGCTTAAAAAGAAGACTATTTCATTAATACAACTAATCTCTGAACAAAATATGTAGGCAGACGTAACTTCATGAGTTTACAGTTTTGCTCTACATATAACCAGAATAATAAAGGTTATCTCAAAGGAATTAATGTGATTTTCCTCTGAAATTTTGTGAAGACTTTTTTTCAAAACAGTAACATGATTTACAAAAATGAAGAATAAACAATTTAGTGTACTCATTTAGCAGACTATTCCACTGACATTTTAACCGGTGAATACGTCAGTTTTTAGAAATATTATTTTTCTGTGATCCATACGATTATTTCTGCTTCTATATCATCAGAAACCCAAAAATGCTCTTAACAACACGTATTGATTAATCAGCAAAATATGCACTAAGCACGTATTCAGGGTGCAGTCACTGCAATGGGTGTGTGTGTATTTTTCAAAGCTGAAAGACTACCCCACACAGTACTAGGATTTCTCCTGTAAAGACACGGGAAGCTAAAAGCAGTCACGCACACAGACCTCTGTCCCAGCTATTAGCACCGCTTTTGAGCATTCCTCTCTCAGGATATGCTGAATTTGAGGGTGGTTTTTTTGTTTGTAGTGAGACATGTCAATAAGCCACATTTTCAAAAAAGAGAGGTTTTCTTTGCAGGAAGGCACGCAGACTCTCATGGTGGATCCCATTGGTATATGCACCACATGTGCGTGTATGCGTGGAAGCCAGAAGACTGTCTACAGCACATGTGCAGGTCAATCCAACATGAGCAAAACCAAAAGCAAAGGAGGTAAAGAAACAGCACGTAAAAAAAAGGAAAAAGAAAGAAAACCCCCCTTGGTTCTAAATCATCACAAAGACTGCAATATCCTGTTATCTATTGTAGTAACATCATATACAAAATAAAGAAACAAATGTTGCCCTTCTGTGAAGGGAGATAATAAAAGATTGATTCATTAAAAAGAAAAAAACATGAGGAGATAAGAAATACGTTGTTTTAAGCTATACTCAAGAAAAGCACAGGCTGACATAACTTTTAAGCAGCCCAAATTTCTTCATATTGGCTGTTCCTGTTGTCTTATGGAGCAAACAGTATAGACACAAGATGAAAGACAGGTAAAAGCCATTGGATGTCTGGTCGCCACAAACCTGTTTCTAAACCACACTATTGACTTAATGGACAAGAGCTTTGTACGCTGATCTTCATTTATTTTTTCCTACTACAGACCTAAAAAGGACAGAAATAAGAGACTAAAAAACACCAACTGAATGTGTTTTTGGGGAGTCGATAACAAATGCATTTCACCCTAAAGAGAGAATACTACTCACAAAGGATTAGTGTTGATTCAAAACATCTATCCAGAATGCCTCTTTAATTCTGTTATTATGACTACCTAATGGCAATTAGGTAGATATTAGGAAGTCAAAATTGTCAAGTTATAGCATTAAATGATGAGAAAATAGCGATACCACTTCAGACACTGACATTTTTAAATTTAATGTTGAAGAATTAAAACCAGTTGCCTACCTGTTTCTAAAATTCTGATTCCTGATTTAATTGATTTATCAAATCAAGTTTCATCCTCCCGCTTACATGTTCAGGAAATATTCAAAAAGGGAAATCTTATTAGAAATTATGAAACTTTTGCAGAAATAACATATAAAATAATAAACAGCATGCATAAATAAATCCTACCCCTTCCCCTACCTCAGGATCAAGGCAAAGCAACATGTGCAAAGTGAAAACTGATACACAAGAAAATATTTAGGCACAATCTACAGAACTCACGAGAATAAGCTTGAGTCCAGGAATATTTGCAAGCTCGGGAACTATGCATACGTTGTTAAGAAATTTTACAGGTTAAGGCTGCTGAACAAAAGCCTTAGAGGTATATGCCTGCAGTTGGACTCAGGATCTTATTTAGCCCCCTAATGAAGTCTGGCCAACAATTCCTACTAATGCTAGTGGGAAGTGTCCTGCACTTCTGAAAATTGCGGTACTTGTCAAGGTGCCTAAATAAGGTGTTTGGTTAGGCAGAAGGCATATTAAAGGGAGGGAATAACACTCCGTATCCTGGCATCTGCATACACGCTTTCAGCGTACTTGGTCTGCTACCGTGCATAGTTGGTGCTATTTTTTCTGTGGGTAGCACAGTAACAGTTTGTACTCTTACACAGTATTCAATGGCATGCACAGCTTCTCTCGGTTCCGAGCTTTTTATTTTATCAGTGGCTTAGAGACAGTGCATGTGTAGATTAACCTAAATTGTTATGGAAAAAAAACCCCAGATGTGATATTTTATTTGAATTTAGTTGATTTTGATTGTAGTTAGTTGATTTTGCTTAATCGTCATCAGATTTGGAAAATAAAGACATCACAAATTTCTGTAAAAATTAAATGTAAATGTTTTTGTTCAGAAGAGTATTCCATAACAGTTTTTAGAGAGTATCCTATGCTTGCTTAATATTTAAGGTCACAGTAGTCAAGGTAGAATTAAATCACTGGTCTGAACTGAGTCATGCTCATACAGTGATTTATAAAAACAGATTATATCTTAAAAATCAATCATTCTAAATGAAAGAATTCCAGGTGACATCCCACCTGGAATTAATATCTAATTAAGTACAACAATCTCAAAAGGGAAAAAAAAAACCTCCTTCAGTAACTTATGCACGTGTATCTTGTATTTCCAACTTTTCTTAAATTATATAGAACCTGTTATATAGTAGCTGCCAGTCAAGTTCTATGTTTTTGTTTCAGTCTCAGTTATCAAATTCATGTTACACTGAGTTGCCATATAAAATAATAATTAACCACTCCTAAACATCTGATCCATCTTAAAATGCTTGTTCTAAAACCAGTTTTCAAATAAAGTTTGACCAAGAAGTTCTCAAAAATACTGAAAAAGAAGTTGTTCTGATAGTGGTTTACAATATTAATAAATAAATTTTAAAAAAATTTAAAAATCAACATTTACTTTCTCTTTCCTGGTTTCGTATGCTCTTGATTTGTTCTTGCAGTGTTAGAATGTTATTCCCTTTCCTCTCCTTAAGCCGCTTTCCTCTAGCGGGGCATTGCAGACCCGCTACACAACAACCGTGTTCCCGACATACCAATAGTTTCCTCAGTTTGAAATTTGTCCTTGTTACATGCACACTCCTCAGGGCAAGGCCCGGGGGAAATCCTCACTTCAGTGAAATCTGTTTCCCAATTGATCATGATGGAGCCAGCATTTTCTGTAAAGCAAGTACTTTTGCAAGAGATATAATGTTCCTGTAGAGGTAGAGTGCCATGAAAGTAGAAACAGCTCAGCTACTGTAATCAGACAAGTATTTCCTTATTCTTAGAAAAATAAAATAAAATAACTTTATAAGTAAATGTAATAAGGTCTTTCTAATAACGGGTGATTTTGTGACAAACTGCAATAAAAAAAGTCCATCGGGCCAGAGATTCCTCTTCCCCATAAGAGATTTCTTTTTACTTATTTATTTTTGACTTTGAAGAAGGGTAATAATTATTTCTTTAAACAACTGGGTACAGATTAAAATTAACACTGTACATTTCAATTATTATCAATTCATCAGGGAATAAAAAGAGTTGGTATCTTTTTAATTAAAATATTTTTATCAGATAACCTAAGCCTCTAAAGCCATATATTTGATTTTAATTAAAAAAAATTCTGGTTGTGATCATTGTTCAGAATTAATATACCAAATAAAATATGGGAAGAAAGGAGGTAAGGGGAGGTTATATAGTGTTACCTGATAAAAGGAGACAGTAATATTTAAAATGAGGTAAGTGTTACACCGATTTATGATGTATTTTATCTTCTAGAGAAACCCTAGTTTATCGTAGTGTCGTTCAGTTTGAAACGTCAGCTGTATATCTTTCTGCTTTTGAATGTAACTCTAGGTTGAAAGGAAAAGGTTTGCAGTGATGTGATGTATAAGCAGATCAAAAGCTTGGCATTTTTTCTGGGATAATTCACTTTTATATTGAAACATTTTTGTTGTCATACATAAATATTATAAATATCTTATAAATATCTTGAAAGAATATTAATTAATAACACTTAACATGCCTCTCATCTTCATGGTGCTGTACAAACATCTATTAATCAGAAAGGATGAAAATGTTCCTTTTGTTTTAGTCCCCACTCAAATGATCCTGTAAACATCCTCATCCTTAACCCACTAGCACCAGGATTTGTATTTTTTATTTTGTTTTGAAAACAAAACATTCATAGGCTGCTTTTCTTTATGTCCATAACATATTTGTATCAGGAGTCTTGCCAGTATAAATGTGATTTAGTTTGTAAGAAAACAGAAATGCTTGCGTGGTGGCCTTATAAATATAATGCCCAAGGAGCACCATATTGGTAATGGATTTATTCTCAGTATATACTCCCATAAATTGTAAATCAGACTCTGCCTCTGTTGTGTATGTGTTTAAAAGCGGCACAATCCTCCTAGTTGTTCTTGTGCTCAAAAAAAAAAAAAAATCCAGAACGATAATAAAAAGCTCCCAATATCAACACCAAAACAGCAGGGCAAAGCAAATCAGCCTCTAAATCACACCTACTCTAATCACTCAAAAGCAATCTATCAGCCAAGGGCCAAACTAACCCGTGTGTTACAGCTACTGCACACAGCGGGGCAAGCAGAGGTGGCACTTTGCTTCTGCTGCATACTGTGCACGAGGTGAAAATGCTCTGGCTTTTAATGACAGTATTGAATGTTGCTTTTTTTTTTTTTTTTAAACTAAAATTATAAGCCAGCCGGGATCCAAAAGTTGCTATGGCTGAAGGAGGAAAGATGGCACCAATCTGCAGATGAGCAGGATTTGTTTTCTTTTCTTTCAAGGTAGCTGTTCCTACCTCCCGCTGACTTCCAAATACCAACGAGGCAACAAAATGTCACTTCTCGGTGATAGCTCTCTAAATATGCTGTTGGTTCCCAGGCCCTAGGATTATACCAGTGGACTATTTACCATTCAAAATCACACCAAAATCATGAATTGCTGCTCCCAATGCTTGAGGGCATTTATCCATCGCACTTCTGTGTGTGCACCTATATATCCAATGCAGAATATATTTCTGAATTTTATTTCATAGATTTGGTAGTATATACACACTTCTAAGAATTTAATGAAGGAAAAAAACATTATGGTCTTCATTTTTACTCTCAGTGGGTTATGTTGCTCTGTGTAAGCTAAGCCAGTCCCCCTGAGCACAACTGTTTATTTCCATTTACAGCAATTTGTAGGATAATGTATAGTTGTAGTCTAAGGATTATAGTTGCCTGACACAATTGTCAGCACACTTTATTAAAAAAGTGCCAGCCTGAAGTCCCATGACCTTCCACTTTTCATCTTTAGAAAACAATTTTTGGTCTAGGTTACAGTAGATTTATTCATTATACCGTTCACTTTTTATATCTCGTAGCTTGTTCCCAGAGTAAATGGGATAATAGCTATTGTAATCTATAAACCATTAATATATTTGCCTCATGAGAATTCAGTGTCTGGGCTGTACATTTTAGTGTCAACATCTCAGATGCGAGTGGAAGAAAAGAAATCATGACTAAGCCAGAAGGATTAATTTTTATTATTATTACTTTTTTTTTTTAAAAAAAAAACCCAACTTTTCCAATTAAGGAAAAGAAGAAACTTGCATAAATCTTCCAGGGACCTCAGCTCACAGTTTAAGCTCATTATGGCGGATAAGGAATTAATGGCTGTTGAGCACTCATATGTGTTCTGGGGATTTAAATGAGCATAATGCAGACATGTATGACAGCAGCATTTCATTTACGCATATGTGATCACTTAGCTTCACATCACATCAACCTGTTGGATCCATTGGGCCCATTCCAAATCAGACAAATGCAAAAGGAGAGTCTCCTATTGACTTGGGGTGCTTTGGCCCACTGAAGCAAGCAGCTCTTGAAGACATTTTCAGACCTTGTCTTGGCCAGACTCCCAGACACATCAAGAGTTTGGAACAAATTTAGAAGTGCCACTTGGGGCTTTAATTTTTGTCTGGTAGTCTTCCATTGGATGGCTCTCAGATTATAATCTGAATAATTTATGCACACACCCAGACAGATGTACATACATGGATGCACACAAAGACGTAGAGCATGAAGTCTTACTTAGGAAATTAAGTGTACGCTTTTCTGACTCCCTTACAGGATTCTGAAAAGGAAAAAAAAAAATTACTTTTTTTCAAGTCTTCTCTGGACAAGAAAGATTCTTGAAAGACCCAAACCAGAGCAGTGACCTAGTTCATTACTGACCAGACAATGAAACAGAAGCATGTAGGTATCCCTTGATTCTTCCTTCAATGGCTCCCTGTCAGAGAAGCATCTGTTTGTCTGCTGTTTGCTAAGTTTCCATCAAGCCAGGAAATACATAGACCTTTGCAATATTTGATGTTGCACTGGCAACAAGTTACAGTTTATTAAAAGTATTAAGAAGAGAAAGCAATTATAAAATAAGTATTTGTACAGGAGTCCAGTTACTATAGCTTTCCCTTTCTTTTCTTCTTTCGGAGAGAAACCTTATGCTTGTCTGAAACACCGGGCTACCCTGATTTAAAAAAAAAAAAAAAAGAAAGAAAACAAATACAATACCAGGGTCTCACTTTTCCCTTTTTCACTGTCTTAGCAAGCTGACTCTGGAGTTTTGGCTGCTGAGGTATATGGAGAGGAAGTTTGCAGACAAACCCCTCTTTTGCCAATAGTAGTAGGGTGTAAGGCAAACATGCAGGCCAAATTGCTCCTTCGTAATTGGTCAGGGTCTACAAATTATAAGGCACTCCAATATGCACAGAATGGTCAAAAGACACCATGGATCACCAAGGAACAGGAGAATTTCCCCCTGCACAATTCTGGAAGAGTTTTGATCTCACTCTTTTGCATTTTGCCATACCATGCTCTTTCTCGCATTGGTTTTTAGTATTCATTTATTCATACCACCCCCAAACCAAACAAAACACAAGCGCCAGACATTTAGCACTACGGTAGCTGTTGTCAGCCCAACACTTTATCACCTGTGTTTTACAAAAAGCGAACCTGGAGCCCCGAGAGACTGCCATTTACCACGGTCAAATGAGCAAGTAGGAGACCTAAAAATAAAACTTCTTCTCAAGACTCCTTTAACCAGCTGCCAAGGCTCTAGGTACATATCTACATTTTTCCAGTCACATACTGTGTCCTCAGAATCCGAGGGCAGAAAAGAGCCTTCTTCATTTAAATCCATTTCGATTCCAAGAAAGAGAAACTTTGACTTGTTTGCTATGCTTCACTTGACATACTGCCTCCAGGGCAATGTTCAAAATGACCTTACATAACAGTTTACATTCATAATCCGTCACTGCAGAGGGAAATCAAAACAACAGACTCTTTCCAGAAGGGCTGCTCTTGTTCTATGCTGTGTCCTCAGGAAAGAACCAGTGATGAACTCAGATTAGAACTACAAAACCCACAAAACATCCCCCCAAAAAAACCCCAACCCTGGCAATGTGCATTTACAAATTAGTTGCAAGAATCAAGTGGCTTTAAAATGAATAAAACAACTTTTCTTCAAAGCTCAAAAGCTGTTTTAATGCCTGGTTATCAGGTGACAAAGCTCGCTGAAGTATTTGAAGTATCACATTTAGAACAGATTAAATATTAATGTATGCACACATTATGCCCTTTTACATGTTAAAGTTACATTTTTTTTAGTGAAGACTGCATTTAATACAGATTTCTTTTCCCTTCCAACTTCATTCTGCACCTATCAATATAATATTCCAGGACCTTGCAAAATAATATTATTACTTACCAGAACAGGAGAAATCACACCCTCTCTTAACTTGAAACTGGTAATGAAAACCTCCCTCATTCTACTTGTCAGTCCAAAAAAAAAAAAAAAAAAACAAACGACCCAACCCATTCTTACTCACCTCACAAAGTGAGTGAATAAACAAATATGACACAGCAGGTTTAGTGATAAGAAGTCAATGAATTGATAAAAAGCTTGAATTCTGAAGTATTCTTACTATCACCAGATCTAAAACAGTTTTGCTAAACAGCTCCCCTTCTTTGGTAAGAGAAACAAGGATGGAAGCTTTACAATAGCCTTCAGTGCTTCTTGATAAATAGCAAAAAAGCTCAGTGGAAATGTTCAACTTCTTTATGATTAAAAACCAAACCTTTAATGTAGTTTTTGTTTACTGTGTCATAAGTGCAGCGTTGGAAGTTGTTGCCAAAGAATCATTGGAACAGGCATCACTAAAGCAGTGTCAGCCAGCCAGCTCTTTGAAAATGATTCAGTTCCTCTAGTCTTATGACTAAAATAATACCCAGTGGCTCCAGCTCGAAGCCTGGTTAATACATCTGTCCAGAACACATAATTACTCGGTCATAACATTCCCCCGGCCACCAGCCAACAAACCAATCAGCATTTCTTCCTAACTCACTAGAATTTTTGCTGCGTCAAACTGTTTGATCTCTAGGTAGTAAAAATGCAAAAAATGGAAGGACACTGCACTGGAAGGTTTTAATTTAACATAGTTTCTCATGGAAATTAAATCTGAAAAGAAACATGTTTTTGTTGACATTCCTGAAGCTGAGATTTTCGTTCTGCTTCGGGAATGATATTAATGTACCTATCTTGCAGCTTTCTTCTTATCTCTTCACCAGCTAAGATTCTGCAAAGTAATCTCACTTTCGTTAATTGCTTTCACAAGGAAACTCGTGTTTATGAGAAAGTGAAATGACACTGGCAAATTTAAAAGGCCGTTATGCGTGTAACTACCAAGGAATATGCTGCGTACACTGTGCGTGGAAATGAAACTGAAAGAGGTGAAACAGGGTCCGGATTTACACAGATACTACTATCCACAGTCCTCTAAGCTTTATTTGTAAGAGTATATGTTTAATTTTCTGAAGCTAAATTTTGAAAACTCTGATCCAGATCCTGAGGCACTGGAATCAATAAAAGCTTTATATTGAATTCACTAGGACACAGGATCAAGAGAACTGTAGCGTTATACTTACTTCCCATATCATGTGCCAAAACCACAGCCAGGAAAGCACTCCATGCACATTTCAGAGTAATTCAATCTTTTCTCTTTACAGATATGGTATTTCTAAAATGACAAAAGAAATTGCCAAAATTTCTATAGTGAAGAACTTAGGCAACACCCTCAAATGTGCAACTTCAAAGAACCCACATCATTTCCAAGATCATAGCATATATATTGCTCAAATGCTGTAGTTTTACACAGCATCCTTTTTCACGGTGTCTATAGACCAACAAACACCTTTAGCTCATGGCCGATGTTTAGAATTCAAAGGCACTACAGGAACACAAACAAAGAACAATGCGCCTACCCTGTCCACACTGAATATTAATCATTTGTTCTGGCGAATAGGAAACAAATAAACAATTTCCCTAATTTCCCTCACAAGAGCCAAACCAGATATAGATACATTGGCTGTCTAGACTAGCACACGGGTGAGGATAGCAAGGTGCCCCTGTTCATCCTAAACGCAAGACCGGAAGGAAGAGGATATAGCTCTCATCTGGATTCTGTGTATAGGTTTTCTCTCCATAGGAAAAAGGACGCGGAAGGAGGAGGGATTGGGAGGATCCCTCTTACAAATGGAGCTCGGATGTGGTTGGAATTGACTTTCAGCGAAACTCAGATTTAGACTTTGTTGTTTATTCCTTATTAGTATGAAACCTCTCAGATTCAGCACCTACTCCGTGCAAAACTGGAATTTAAGGGATCCAAACAGCATATTCTTAACTTTTGGCTTATTACAATAGAGGGATAGTTAAATATTTCAAAGGCCTATAGATTTGTTCTACAAGTGTTAATAATAGTATCATACATTTCAACATCGATAAAGACTTTATGCACTTAGGTGTTAGAGAATCTGTGACAGAACTGCAAAATGGTTCATGCAATATAATCACAAAGGGTGCCAAGGAATGATGGGGTTCTTATCATGTATACTAGCTTCTGCTTGAAGGCACCCTTGCTTTCCTGCATCAAAACATTCAAACTATTATACTTAAAAGCAAAGCTAACTTCACAGCACTTTGAGCAAAATAGGAAAACAGTATGTAACTTGTGTCCCCCAGAGGATACTTAACAAATATTAAGGCTGCTGGATTAAGTTTGGAAATGCCAGAATAATGTTGCTTGAATTCATGCAACCTACCCACATCAGTTGCCTCTGTGCAAATGCACTTTTATCCAGCTTTCATTCTGTGATTCTGCATTAGCTTTTCAACAGGACTCCCGTCTTATTTGGTGAAAGCATAATACTGCATTTTAATGTCTTCTGCATTCATTGTATGCTTAAGTATTACACAGAGGCATGTTATCCAAGCCCTGCTTTGAATACAAAACTATGAACTTCATGGTTTTATACTCTCTTCCACCTTTCTCCCTCACACCCAGATTAATGGAGTGCTTTGCAGATTTATTTTCACACCACCTTGCTGTTAAGACCCATGAGATTACTGGTATTTTTATCCTCATAGAGAAACCAAAAATTCAGATCAGGAGCAGTCATGAATTTGTGACACCATCTTAACATACATAGTACTGTGAAAAATTGGACTTTAACTACATATATTCTGAAAGGCAGCACTGAACAATTTCAGCAGTAGTCATGAAGGCTCAGCACCCCTGGTAAGCTGGCCACAGCTGTTTCAAATTAGTTAACTTAAGAAATTATGAATACAAAGCAAATAACTCAATGAGAACACTAGCATTTGCATACTTTGCTGTCCCCCTCATCTACAAGAGAGAAAAACCCCCAGAAGGGGGATCTCAAGGCAGCATTCACTGTGAGCCTATTTTCTCCTGTCCCCCTATTGTTTCATCTCTTTCCAGTATTTGTGATAAGTAAGGCACAATTCCCACAGACAGTCACCTTAGCTACAACAGCCTTGTCGACCTTGGAGCAGGGCCACAGCGAAGTACTGCCGTGAAGCACAGAACCAGCTCTCTGACTTCAGTTCTCATCACCCTCCCCTCTCCCGGTTTCTTTTCTTTCAGAGTGCATCAAAAGAAAAGGGAAGAAGCATATCCTCCCCACCCCCTCCTACTTTAAAAAAAAAAAAAATTAAGACATATTTTATCTTTAGGGAAGCAAAGCCAAGTGCCCAGTCTCTGGACTTGGTCAAACTAGCTCTGCGGATACTGTAATTAATTTGAAGAATTCTACATGCTTTAGGGCAAAGGCACCTGAACACCAAGTTTCTTATTTGGAAATATCTACAGGTTGCCATTAAGGTATTCTCATGGCAGGGGTTTTAGCTTAAAAATCTGACCCTGACAGTAATACAGTCACATGACATTTTATCTTTCGTATAAACTGTAAGAAGGCTGTATAGTGGTAGAGCTCAGCTTTACGAGACCGTACATGAGTAACAGTGGGCTTACTGCCGTCATTGTGCTTTCTCTGGTTGCTTAACTTCACGCATATAATCTCAGACATTATTTTGGGCAAAGGAATTTGTGTACAGTCTTGCTTACTGGCCTATACCTGAGTTACATGCAGTTACCTGTATGCCCAGAAAGAGTTCAAATAAAAGCACAGGAGACATTTAAGTAGTGGCCCTACCCATCAGCCAAACTCATTTTGTGCAACTGCTGGTGTATGTTCCAGAAAACCAAAGATGTCTTTTCTTGGGGCAGGACAAATTAGCTTTTGCTATTTTGCTACCCTACAGACTTAGGATACTTTTAAACTGGAACTCATTACCTCAAATCGTCTGCAGTTCTTCAGTTTTAAAATAACACATAAAACCCCACTCAGACTCCTTGTTACAACAGAAAATGTTGTTTGTATCTCGTGCTTTAATAATTTAACTTACAAGGATGGGAATCATCTGATCAGATTTAAATACTTGTTATGTGTTCACAGGTACATCCACAGCAAAAGTTGTTGTCTAGGTTATCTTTTATAGTTAATGACAGAAATGGTCATTGTAGGGCTTGATTTCAAACATCTATTTCTCTATCGACTAAAAATGTAAGTTACAGACTACATGCTCAGATCAAAGGATCTCAAGTAAAATAATTGCTCTGCAGTGTCTGCAGTTACTTTCACCAGCTAATCAGCAACGGACATACTCATATTGAATCTGAAGGCAACACCAGCTTCTGAGTTTGTAATAGAAACAACAAAAATAGACTAATAAATACGTTGAAACAGATCAAATAAATTATTTTGCTCTTCAAACCTCATGCCTGGATTTTCTCACTAAGTCAGTCACTATCCATGTTCTTTTTCACTTACTTTGCATAAAGAATTGTGTTTATAGTTATAGCTAGCCAGAACTTCGTAGCATGATGCGGACAACATGTTCACTGGATTATTACACCAGACATTTAAGTAGAGCGCTCCCAGTAGAAGAGCAAATATTGCAACTCGTTTAAGCCACAGATCAAGAACTATTTCAAAAGCACACTTTCAGCCTGCAGCAAGAGCTGCATGTAAATAAGGCTGTATTTTAGCAGGATCATGAGGGCAGGTAGCTGCTAAATAAGCAACAACAGTATTTCCCAGCCAATGAATACATAAGCTGAAACTATCAACTTTTTACCACCTTTAAATGCACATAAAGCTGTGAAGCCTATCCATAGAAAGATGACAGTGACACCTGAAGAGAAACATTAAAACATTGGGCACTTGAGCAGAGGTGTCCATTAGTTTGGTTTAATTTTGAAATCAAAGAGCAGCCCGGAACCAGACAGAGAGGATTCGGATGAAGTTCATTCCCAGGCTGGTTCTGCACAGGGGCACTTCTGGGGAATGCACAGCAGTGCACGCTTGGTTCAGGACAGCTAGGTGGGGTTTTTTTGTTTTGGTATGTTTCTTTGTTCCTTCTTTTGAATCATGCATTGGATTCTGTTGAAAACTAAACACTTTCCTCACAATCTGGGAGGGTTTTTCTTTGTTTCGTCTGGTTTTTAACTAAGCTTTAAGTGACCCAATTGGAATTCTTAGGATCTGTATGAGGAGGATATTATATGAAGAGACACTACCTGTTAAAAGCTAAAATAAATAGAAGGAATGATCTCTCCACCCTGCTTCCCTCTGTTTCTTACATTTGCAGGAGCTGCAGCATTACATGTTCTTATGTTCTTCCTCCTTTCTAGGGAGCCGGTACACTTGCCAGCATTCCCCCTTCCCTGCTCTCCTTTTCCAAAGACCCATATTTCAAATCCAAAGAGCATATTCCCGCAATCATTTCTCCACATGTCCTCTGGCCCATAGGTTTTTCAGTCCTTATACTTCTTTGCTTTGCTAGCACTAGGAAAATACATACTTGGGAGTTCTCAATAAAATGTTATTAAAATATATATATGAATTGAAAAAATTCTGAAAAAGTGCATCATGTACCACTTCAGCATGTCATTTAAAGAAGGGGAAAGGCTAAAAAGTTGTCCTAATTGATTCCAAAAGTAAGGTTAGCACAGAAATGAAAGAAAGCATTAAATTACAGCCAATGGGTCTATAGACTGAAGATTTTATATACCTTAACAGTCCCTCTTCTAAGTTTCATATTTGTCACCTAAATGTGCCTTGGACACAATCATTTACATAGATGACGACTGGATCCTAATTTTTTCCTGAAATCATTATTGTTCCTCTCTCAGTATCATAAAATTCCAATAAAGCCCACCTTGCCAAAACACCGCCTAACCACAGGCATTGAGGTATCTGTTACCCTCTCCACCAGCGGTGGGGAGAGGCACCTAAAACCCAAATTCTCCTCTGGAGATGCCTTTCTATTGCTTGTGAGGCTTAAAGTTAACATAACTAAGGTTAAGTTAAGGTGACATTATCCCAGCTAAGGTTACTTTAACTTAGGGACTTCATTTCCATCCCTACAGGGAGGTGGGGTGCATCCAGGCCAACGTCTCGCAGACTGCTTCGTTAGGGCACGACAGCCACAGCAATCACTGATGCGTGGCACGCTCTTTCCTCTGCTGCCCCTCTTTCCAAAGGCAATATTTATCCTTCCACTCAGAAATGAAAATGAAAGCTAGTGTGTGACAGAATGTACAGTATGATGCAAAGCACTTCATGTCATAGCAAAAACAGCTTACAGACAGCATGCCAGTGATGATATCATTCATAGACAACAGTTAATTTGGAAACTGGAAGGGAGAAGCTAATATCTCTAGTGTTATGTGATTTTGTACTGAAAGGCCCTTGCATAAATGCACGCATGCACAGGAATAGAATTAAAAACACTTAGTTTTGGGACTGAACACTAGAAAATGTACAGTTGGGAACAACTTTGCATTGGTCAGTAGATGAGATAATTGGCTTTATTCTTTAACTTGTTATTGAACATATATTAACATTTCCTGGTTTTTGCAGACTTAAGCAGCAAGCTGGATACTAACAGAGGGCTTTTCTTCTCCCTGAATGTGCATCTTTTCTGAACCATTTATCATGGTTCGCACTGGTAAAAAAGAAAATCTTAAATTACTATTAAATACACCTTTGACTGAATCCAGGCTACAAAGTAATGAGCAACTATGTATTCTGGATGAACTCTAAAGAATTTCTTACAGTTATATATTCATCCCTTCACCAAGACAATCCACTGGACTTCAGGGAGTGTGTATACATATATATATAGAGATATTGTACTCTGTGTATATAGATGCTTTATATATTACTGTTTCCTTAAAATAACAAGCAGAGTCATGAAAAAAATATAAAGAATAAAGATGAAAGACATAATTGCTTGGTTTGGAAATTAAACATAAGTTGAGGTGGAAGAACTTCTTATTATTTACTTAGGGCCTGAACCAAAGCTCTTTAAAGTCAGTGGAAAGAACATCAACTGCACGAGGATTTAAATTGTGACATTACAGTTGGATGCTTTGGAAAATTGTCTGGGAAAGCAGTACAAAAAAAGCCTACTTAGAAGTGGGGAAGGAAGGGGCTTCCTGGATTATCTTACACCATTTTTACTTGTGGGACAGTCTTGATCTCAGCTTACAAGGACATGCATTGAGCAGGAAATAAAATAACTTGGGTAATATTTTGACAAACGCTGTAACTAGGGGAGGACATCTGAAAGCAGCTATGTCTGTGACCTCTGCTTGAGGCAGAGGCGTCATCTCAGCCCATGCTGCAGCTCAGGCCAGTGGAACATGTACCGCAGGTTTGAGGGCACCCCGGGTACACCACGCGCTTCTCCAGGCCCACGTTGCTGAAACCTGTGCAGGGCAAAGAAATTAGCAATCCAAAGAAAAACCGCTTCTGAGGACTTCCAGCCTTCTGTCCACTATTGTCTAATATTTCCACTGAAACTAAATAGTGTATCCAAAGTATAGGATGATACCTTTGAGATGGTAAGGTTTTTCCTCCCTGTACAATGAAATTTGTTTTCCTTTTTGCTCTTATGTTTGTCCTTTGTGAGTTTTGAATTAAAGGATTCTCTCTACTAACCAGTCGATCTATTATTCTGACTGGATATTAAGTTATCATTAAATTTAAGACACCACAAGACTGAAGTCCAAATATTACCTCTTGAGCACAGACACTGTATGGCACTTACACAGAACCCTCCTATAGACATTTTAATATATTGGAGGACACATAGCTTTCCATTTGAGATCCAGAAGAGAAAATATGAGTTGAAAGGGTGTAACACACTTGAACTTAAGTCTCCGAGAATGCACAAAATGGTAGGATGGGTACAGCTTTTCATATACATTTTCCTATTCCACGTCTATAACAGTGTAAAAGTCAGTACTGAATACTCCTAACAAAATGTCCCTCAAAACTTTCTTCTCATTCACTATTATATTATTTGCTCCATCACTATTGCAGGACATAGTTATGCTGCCTGCAATCAAATTAAAACAATTTACAGTTTAGTGAGACTTTATATAGTATGTAGCCTCGGTCCTGTATTTTCATCAACAGAAAGTAGGATAAAAATGGCAGTTGAGAGACCATTGGTTTAAAAAGTCTGGTTCTGTTTAATTGACAGAGAATCACAGAATTAAATCATTAATAAAATATAATTTCTTATATAAAGTTATGATACTCAACTTTTCCTGCCCTGTTTTGATTGTAAGTCATCCGAGGAAAGAATAAAGAAGGAATTTAGTGTTTTCTTGTAAAATTTTCTGGAACCAGAAACCTGAGCCAGCTGAAGTCTTACACTAAAAAAAATTTCCTCACCACCACATTGCTACTGTTTAATTGTTTATTACTTTGAAAATGTAGTCCCAACAGTAATGTTAAAATCTGGTTCTAGGCCAGCCCAGGCACACAAGGTAGAGCTGGAAAAGATCCAGTTAGTTTACAGCATCACATTTTGCAGCGTCAAAGAGCAAGTGTTTACTTTAGATAAAAAGACATCATAATATCTTGTTTAAATCAAATGCTGAAAATATAAACAGACTGAGATAATTCCTTTTTTTATGCTTAGACTCATTGTAGTGGAAGCAGCTTGCAATATATGGATAAAACTAAACAGATACAGAGATATTATTCTGGGAAACCTAACTCTTACCTTCAAGAGCCTGTGTCCGCCCTGGCAAGCCAGTTGTGAAGTTCAGCTGCTTAAACTTCAGTGGCCAAATTTAAAGAAAAACTTCCAAGAAAATAAGTCAGCAATGCAAAGCAGGTGTGGGGAAATTTCAGCTTTCACATAAAGAGCAATTTTCACAGGAAATGTAGGCTGTTTGACTGCTAATTCTATTTATGGCATCTTCAGGTTTCGCCCCCCTCTATTTGTACTAGAAGTACCCAGAGTAGTATTTGGATACCCAAATCAACTCCATGCCTTTTTAGAACATTGTAAAGGAGTCTCCTAGGAGACAGCTGTGACATTTCTCTCAGTTCTTGATCTCGTAAATCTAGTTACAAACAGAGATGATGTTCGCTGCTTCTGGTAACAGTTTCTTCCCCAAAATGATGATATTACCACCTCCACCATTTTCACTACAGTGCATCTGGACATTAGGAAAAATTTCTTTACTGAAAGAGTGGTCAGGCCTTGGAACAGGCTGCCCAGTGAGGTGGTGGAGTCTCCACCCCTGGAAGTATTTGAAAGACGTGTAGATGAGGCGCTTAGGGACATGGTTTAGTGGGCATGGTGGTGGTGGGTTGATGGTTGGACTTGATGATCTTAGAGGTCTTTTCCAACCTTAATGATTCTATGATTCTATCAGAGCATGGTGGCTTGTACTCTATAAGCAGAACGCAACCTCTTCTTTGAACATCCATTTTGCTCCCAAAAGTTGAACAATGTGTTAAGGAGTTCTTCACACAACATCATGTTCTGCACCGTATTTCATTCAACATACATTCTGGCACATGTTCCTCAGTACTTTTCACTGAGCTTCAGTTATTCTCAAGGAGCTGCTGTATCCAGCTCCTCACTCTTCCCCTCCTTCCTAGGATAAACCCCAACACAATACCAGAATAAACACACAATCACTCCACAATGCTCTTGTCCTTTTTCCTGAGCCATTATCACACGGCTGAGATGTTGGCTGGTGCATTCCTGGGAGGGGGCAGTGGCATCCCCCAGAGACAACCATGAGTCTGCATGAGAAGTTGGGCCAGAGCAACTCACCCGGATCCAGGAGCAATGCACACAAAACAGCATGACCAAGACTGCAAAAAGCCACTCTGCCCTGCAGCAGCGATCCCCACTTGCATCTCGCCCAACGCCGTGTGGGTCTGTGGCAAGAAAAGTAGTCTCTGTGTCTCTAGCAAGTCATTACATAACCCTATGAAAAGCAGCGGGTCTATTACTATTTTATGTCTTAAATTTACTAGCGTGTCCCTTTTCTCTACTTTGTTAGCCTGTCTCCTAGCTTGCAGCCTATATATTCTTTTGTATGAAGGCTAGCACATTTTTTTAATAATTACTAAATTACCAATGTTACATGCATTTTTAGGCTAGATTATATTTTGTGAAAGAACTTCAATCTTTTCCTAATGGCATTACTAGGAACATGTCAGTACATGAAATGGAATGTAAATACCTGCAATTGTTTTAACCATATTGTTTTTAACCTTACCGTTGTGAATGATCTCAAACTGCTTTCCAAATTGATGTATGGATAACACGGCTTAGCTGCTAAAGCCACAGAAGAAACTGCTATACCACAAAACAGATTAGCACAGCTTTTTTTCCTGGCAGAGTGTGTTTGTTATGAACTCTCCAATAAAATATTGTATTTCACAATACCGGGCTTTAAAGAACACATTAGCAAAGACTCAATCTTTGTCTTCCAGCCAAAAAGCCCTCCAAACCATTTAGAAAGGGGCATTGTATTTTTCCTTGGTTACCCCAAATAGAATTTTCAAAGAGTATTATTCAGAAGCTATCAAGTAGGAACAAATATCTCTGTCTTCAAGTCCCAGAAGATTGTGATGGCATTAAGAAAAATTTCGCATTTTAAATTGTTCCGTCAAAATCAATTCCTATAAACATGTACTTAGCAATATAAGAAGTGGATATTTGAGACTGTATAAAGAAACCACTCATAATAGAACACAGAAAAGAACTGGCATAAGGATTCTTCACAGCAACTGCTGGCTTTAGAGAAAACCGAGTTTAAGATTCATGAATGAAGAAGGAAAGAAAAAGAATCACAGTATATGGCTTATCAAACATCGCAACACCTGCTGAGTGCAGGGTATTGTCACTTCAAGCAAAAATCCTTTAATTTTTATTTGGCATGATAGAGAAGCTACCTTTGCAGAGATGCACTCTCATTTTTATCTGTGCTTCAAAAACACAGGCTGAAGATCATGGTCAGTACTGTTGCTGCACAGACTTTGATAAAGCTGCCACAGAAGGTTGCACAGACTGATTAACCTCCCACGGCTGCCTTTGGCCGTCCCAAATGTCTTCTGTCCTGCTGCACATGAAGATGTTTAAATCTGTGCTACAGGGGGGGCCAAGGAGTCACCCACTGCTGGTGCAGAGTCCTGACGTTCTTGTTTTCTCTCCTACCTTGTATATGCATAGAGGTGGGAGGCTGATTTGGCCTGCAATTATAGGGTTTTATAGCTTTCTTTCAGCACACGGGCAAATAATTCAAAGTCAAAAACCCATACAATTTCAGCTCTTCTTATAATAATCTCATTTCCTTGTTGACAGGTACTAGGAAAAAAAAAGTCAGGTTTCATACTACTGCAGTGTCATGCAGAGTGCTCCATATCAGAATACAACCCTGTAAAGAGCAAAGACCAAAATTAACAACTTTCTTTGGATTTAAAGTGGAAAGCCACCATACTTTATACAGCCCAAGAAAGCAAAGCATCGAAACAGAGTGCTTACCTTCAAGCATGTAACGTTGCAAGTGAGGTGACATGCTCAAAGGTCAGCGCATGCTCCTGCACTTAGCTGGGTCAAGTCTGTGACTTTGCTGCTCATACGGTAACAGCCACAAAAGATGCTTTGGAATTGTGCTGAATTTTATTTTATTTGTTTATACGAAGTTCCCTGTGTTTTCCTGTTGATCGTATTTGAAAGTTACACTGTGTTGCTTATCTGTGTGTAGCATGAATCAAAGATGCTGAACAGAGGTTGAAATGACAGAACTGAGTACTGAGACATGAAAAATACATTCTAATACTTAGTCCTGCGAGATTTTGTTCAGTCCAGTTTGATCCACAAAGCAATCAATGTCATGAGTTTAGGAAGCCACTGGTGTAAGTCAAGTAATTGAAGTTACACATGAGCTTCGGGGCAGCTGTGGTCTAAGGGCAAATTTTCTGACACTGCATCTCTTGTGTAGAAGTTACATTTAACATCCTCACCCCCCTTAGGATGCACTGTGTCTTTGAAAACAGAGAAAAGTACATTTATTGATGTCACTGTAAATAACGTCGCCCATTTCCTTCACTGTTGTTTAACGATGAATTATATTTTGATATTAAATTTAAGCATTCTCTGCAAGGGAAGAAGAGCAGAGTACAGCAGAATCAATAGAAAGTGCCAAGCTGGAGGAAAACAATTTGAAATTATCTTTCTAGCTTAACTCAGAAAATCAGAAACATAGCTCATGTCTGGATTTCCTTAACACTATTAAGCAAAGATAAAAAAATTCCAAACAAAACCACGGAATATTAGAGACAGACTTTCCAAGATGCTTCCAAAGATGCATTCGCTAAGCTTGTACACACACACTTCTTGCCCAAAAGCTCTTATGTTCACAAGATCATGACAGTGTGCACTCCACACGTAGCAGGAGCTAATTTTTCATTTTAATCAGCTAATGCACAAGCTAGAGCTCCAAAATGGCAAGTTGGTGTCTATCTCTCTTTTTTTTTTTTTAACAATAGAAAACACATAATTGAGCCAGGAATAAGCTACTGAATATTGTAATTAATGCTTTTTTCCTTTTAATTATTAAAGTTAATATTTATACATTGTACCTTGTCTGGGTATGTCTCACAGAAGAAAAAAAGACCAGAGGGAAATGCTGGCCAGGGAAGTCAATTAGACTTTTCCAGCCTCGTTAAAGTCAGGTGCAGTTCACCCAGGTGCAGAAAAGTTCTGGAGTAAGTATGCTGCACAGGACAACAGAGAAACAGGATATCAAGAAAGATAAAAAGAAATTAAATCCTGAATATGCTATTTTATAAAAGAACTCATCATGTTATTTATAAGTTTTGTTCATAATTTTAGACTTTAATTTCAGAATTTGCCGTGTAAATTAGAATTATGGTTGAAGAGCTGTGAAGAAAGGAGTCACCTTGAAATTGCATGAGGGAACAGATTTGCTCTGTCTGCTTGGTTGTATGGAGTCTCAGTTATTTTTCAATAAATACGTAGTTTGGCCAATTGATCAAATAATTCTTTTTTCCCCTGTAAATAGAGATTTATCTCCAGTTAAGGCACTCCCTCCCCTTTTTCTGGTCCTCCTTTTAAATCCTTTTTAGTCCCCAAGATTAGAACTGGTTTTAGTCCAACTTTATGAGAATGCTTTCATGTTACTTATATTTGTATGCAGTAATTACAAAAAGATTTTCTTAACCCTTACCCACTGATCCCTAGGAAGCCTTAAGAGCAGCTTTTCCATGAGAGAGTCCAGTCAGCTGTACTTGCAGACCACTTTCTAATGTTTTTTAACCTTGTGCCATTTGGACTTCCCTCTCCAAACAGATACATTTGAGTAAGTGGCTCATTAGCATTACATAGGAGAAGAATCCTTATTTTTTTTTTCCTTTTAAAACCACCGTATCCTTAGCTATCTATCTCTGCTGTTTGTACTGATATTACAGCCACTTCAGTAAATTGAAGCTCTTCCACAGATCTCTACTCCAAATCAGCGCCAGCCTCAATTCTTTGGCTGAGGCAAATGCCAGACGTTGTTTATACAGTGGTAATCAACATGGTAAATTTAGAATATACCAGAATAAATTATGATAAATTTGCTGCCTCAGGATAAAGATAACATACGGGTAGAGTCAGTGGTTATCTCTTAAAAAAAGGGGAAATTGATGAACAGACATTTTTTTTCCTTCCAGGCTATCATAATAAATGTTTTTTTCCCCCCTCTGGGATTTGTAGAAAAAGAAGATGGTACATGTGGATCTCATGAACTCTGATGCTAAATACAGCTACAACTTTTGAAAGACTGTCTTCCCTATATTTCAAGTTGAACTCCGTGTTCGTTCCTTAGCATTAAGAGTTGTTTTCTTTCTTTTTTTTCCCTGCCATCTCTCCAGAGGTCAAGAAACGAACTGTGTGCCATCAGAGAGCAAAGCAGCGCAGTACCCAAGGACCTTGATAGCACTGGTGCCTTCTTTTTCCCCACCTCGGCAGCATGACTTGCTGTTCCCAGAGGGGGGTTCAGAATCATCAACTAGTAGAAAATAAGTGGTGCTGTTGGTTTGGGGGGTGTTTGGTGGGGTTTTTTTTCCATTTGTTTGTTGTTTTGGTTGTTTTTTTTTAAAACTAAGAATATTTATTTAAAAAAAAAAAATCTTTTCCTTGAGCCTGGGATTGCACTTCATTTTCCTTCTCAAACTTAGTGCTTCAGAGCTTTTTTTAGGAAAGTTAATTTACCTGGAGAATGAGTTTCCAGAAAATATCCATTCCAAATGCAAACTATCTTCAGAGTAGGCTGACATTTCTCTCTCTCTCTGTCAAATACTTGTACCAGGCCCAAAATCTGTGGAAGGAAAAACACATGCTTGTGCCCAGTATGCAACTTTGGCGAATCTTTTGGTGAATAAAGACAATCAGGATCTAACTAAATCCTAATCTACCTGCGAAGCGTGGCAATCCTCTGTAATAGATGTTACCTGCCTATATCAGGACATTTTTGTAAGTAAAATACTGCGTCTAGAATCCACACGCAGTGAGTGTGCAGTCAGCCCTTTGTTAAACCGACAGGCAGAATTGCGTTTCTTCAATTTCATTTTCCACGTCTGCCTTTCAACTCCACCAAACTTTAAGTATGTGTTTAAGTCCAATAGGCTTTAATAGGATTTAAACACGTGCTGCGCCTCACTGCGGAGGAAAGGGATTACTCACGTGCCCACTCACTTAAATTACACACTTTGCTGAATGGGAGACTTTATGTGCTACTACATTAGTGTTGAGAGAAGATGTGAAGATAGAAGTCTGAAGCCTGATAATACTTTTTTGTCCTGTCTCCGGGTCATGAAAAGGACGATGAGCAGGCAACACATCTTCATCTTCCTCTTGACCCCCTGTTAGAGCAGGGGATATCCCATGCAGAGCAGATGCACCCAGCCAGGAAGCTACCCATCTACCTGGGCACTCGCAAATGTGCTAAACCCAAATGAACTGCAGTAAGACTGCGCTGCCCAGAGCTACCTAGGAGATAAACTGCACACTGCCAGCTGCTAACACAGACATCTCAGAAGCTGTTGTAGTATTGATTTCACACCTCCAGAATGATAGCAGAGAAGCGAAATTCCAGTATCATGTCTAGTTTTGTCAAACAAAATCATCTTTCCCATTTTCCAAAATATTGTAAGCCATTAAGAAAATCTTTGTGGCACCCAATATGGTACTGCTTACAGAACCAGGGGGTTTCTGGTGAGGACCTGAACAGGACCCGGTCATCTTGCTATGCAGAGAGGCACAACTCCTGAACTTGCCTCAGTTCATCCCGGACAGTTGCTGTGGTGAGCATCTATATCCCTGGCAACCCGGAGGCTCAGAAAAACCCATCATTAATCACTGAGCCCGTTGGAGAGCAACTAGAAGCACTTACTTCTCTGTACCTTGACCGTTTCAATCTTTTCCCACATGCCTCATTCTCTTTTTTTGCTCACTCACTGCAGCCGTACAAACGCCATAACATTTCAGAAAGATATTTACAATCTCAGGCATCCAAGTGACCAGCATTTCCCTGTGACCTTCTCACCCTATCAATTAACTGTCAAGTTTTTTTTATGTTATGTCCTTAGAGAAATTTTTCTTAGGCTTCTGCAGCTTAAACACAGCCATTCCAGTGCTTGCACTGGGAAAGTTTACATTTGGCTGGAGTGTGACTGCACTGTGGGAGCAGTATGCCAGCTACCTGGCACAAGCGCCTAACCCTGTAAACCACAGCTTAATGTGGTGGCACAGAGCGCTTGGGAAACTTAACACATTACTGAACTGTAAAGATGACTTTAAATTTCCATCAACTCCTGTCTTTAACCAGGCAAATTATGCAGTTGGCTACTACCACTCCTAAAATTAAGGTATTTGCACTTTTCATCATATTGAAACACAACAGATGAGTTTAAACCTATAACCTGATAGGAGTTTTTTCTTGTGTTATTTGAGAAAAAAACCCTTGTATTTGGAAGCTTGTTTCCCTTTAAAAAAAAATTCACACACACACCCCTCCCCCGAGTTTAAATTCACTCAGCAAAAAACCCCCACAATATGCAACCCGGAATATGGTATAAACAAACCACTTAAAGTGTGCTTCAAAGATGGTTATTACATTAGCATAGGCAGGGCATTCAGCTGAAAAATGCCTCTAGAGAGAATAAAAGAAGTAAAAAAAAAATATCTAATTTTAAATTTATTTGCTTACTAAGGCCTATAGGAATGATGAACTTTGAAACACTTCAAGAAATAGTGCAAGAGGACACTGAAAATTTGCCCTGTGAACTGGGAATTTGGACAACCTTTTTCTGATTCAAATGTTTGTGTATATATACACATATACACACATATCTAGGTAGGTAGATCAACCGTGTTTAAGTAAGAAAACTGGAATGGCAAGCCACTGCTGGTTCTTACTGGCTCCACTTTCCATCAGGAATCACTGGAGATACTGCTGTTCCCAGGGACACCAGCTTAGCTCCTGTCCTGGAGTTGTCAAGCAAGCATGAATGCAGGATTGGCAGGCAGTCTTGATATACTCACCGTAGTGTACTGTCTCTTCCATCAGCTGTGTTCATTTTTCAGGGTGCAATCATTGTAATTGCTCATTCTGCAATTGGAAGTTTCAGTGTGAATAAGCCACACTCAGTTTGAAGAATGACCATTCACATTGGTTTCCTGTTTTATTTTACTGTTTGAAATGTGGCAGCAACTCAAAGCCTAAACCTGGTATGGGACCTCCTCGTCCTAACTGAGGTAGATCCTCTTGACAGACCAAACCTCCAAGAACTTGCAGAGGGGCTTGCAGAGACAAAAGCCGGGTAAGTGCTTTACTCTTCCTAAATACTCTCTATAAATAAGTACAAGACAGGGAAAAGAAGTGCTACTGTGGAACGTGTTATTTTATAGGTGGAAAACTGAGGCAGAAGAGTATTTAAAAAGTAACTCTTAAAGTATTTTAATAGCTTTGAAAATCTGAGCCTAAGTGAACTGGCCAAGGTTACACAGGAAGGCTTTGACCGAATGGGAAAATTAATGCATGTCTCCGAGTCCCATGTCAGGCTCATAGCAGTCCTCTTTTTCCCAGCCAATTTGTGCATTAAAAATATCCAGAAAAGCCTCCGATTGCAGGAAGTCTAAGCTTCAGATGGGCAGTTCTTGTGACTCTGAAAAGACATACTAAGTCTAGGGGAGTCATTCACCAGGAAAGAAAGAGTTAACTCTATACACACAGAGTGAAGATAGAATATATATCAAAGCTTTCACACTTTTTTCCATTCTGTATTTTGCTCCATACTTTAAAAATGTATTTAAACTGAGTGACCATGTATGCAAAGGAAAACTTTACAAGCAGATAAGTCTTCTAGAACTGAATGTCTGCCAAGACAAAACTGTGTGGTTTATTTTAAAAGGAGGAGTGGTTATCACTCGGAACACACCGTTTCTGTTTAAGCAGTGGAGGCAAAATTAATGCTTACAATTTTTACTTGTCATTAAAATAGAACTTTCGAGAAATAAAATCTCATTTTTTAGCCTATACTGAAACAAAAAAATGATAGCAATTTATATAGAGGAAAGTTTTTAATTCAAAAGGAAGAGTATTTTGAAAAACTGTTTCGTGGAGAAATGAAATTCTGATACAAGGAACTCTGACATGCAGGTGTTATGTATTATAATCTATATTACTGTACTGTACTACCCACATGAGACCAGGTACAAAGAAAAACTTCTGGACTTCATTCAAGTTTGCCGGCTTGATTCCGATTTTATTTACAGCAAGTCTTACCTCCATAGACTTGAGTACCTCCACTGGCTTCAGTGAACCCAAGAATTTATATTGGCGTAAGTAAGAGGTATTGAGACTCTCACTCATTTCTATTTTAACTCTCAGGTGTAAGTGTGCAAGGGCAAAAGCTCAGAAAATCATTTTATATTTGCCATTATCAAGAAAGAGTCACGAGAACTGAAGATCTCATATTTCTTACGATTTATCTCAACATACCTTGTCAAGACCAACATGAACTTCTCACTCTTTTTTCTAAGAGTAGAAGCAGGTTTTGCTCCCAGGGCAAAAATGGATCAATTCGACAGAAATCAGAGATAACTAGAGAAGATTAAAACTCAGGCAAGACAGAATCACATCAAATCCATATCATCTGCTTCAAACAACAACAACAAAAAAGCACATTTGTATAGCTTCTCCTTTTCTAAGTAGTGTTCATTACTAAGTTATTGTATGGGTCTTAATTTATGTCAGCTGGGGGAGATCTTAGTTACTCAAAGAATTTGGTTTAGTCCACATAACGAGGAAACTTAACTTCAAGCCTTTCTTCTTTATATGTCTAAAAAATTAAATCATTTGCATCACTCCCTCACTTGTCAGTAAAACAATCTCATTTGCTCCAGACAACGGAAAATCTTTTGAGAACTCAAGCTAGTGCACAGGAAAGGAGGGGGTGGGGGGGAAGCCACTAGGTGGCAATAGAAACCCCTCAAATAAACTACTATTACACACACTATTTATGCTATTCAGTAGCTATCAATTTCAACTAAGAAAGTGTTGAATCAAAAGGAAGCAAACAAAATTTCTTATTGGTCATTAAGCCCCCTAAATTATCAATGCCATTTTCTGTAAGATTAATAGGAAACAGCTGATTTAGCATTGTATTAATTTCTCTTACTTATCTTCATATTTTCTCCCAAGATCATTATTTAATATGCCACGCAGTACAGAAATTATTTTCAATTATTATTTCAGCATTATTGGAAAGTATTGTGATAATTTCTGTTGTGCTTAATAAGTTTAGCACTCTGCCATCACTACAGAAGTCAGATGGCTGAAATTATTACTTTTCTGAGTTTGGAAAGCATTAACAGACTTAAACTACCACTGACTTAGCTTCTGATTGCATTACGCATTTTGTTCTCAAGTTCTAAAATCTCAGTGACTATTACAGGGTACTTAAGAAGAAAATTAGTCTTCAAATTAGATCTTAAGTTACATATCCAAAAATATCTTAAATTAAAAGATCATTGTTTCAAATTTAGCACAAGTGTTTCTGAGTTGCGAAGTTCCTTGTCTGTATATGTGCAAATCACCACTACGCTATAAATTTCACACTGCTCATTTTCACAGCTTGTGAGTTAGCAAAAGTAAAAATCACAACCTAACACACATACACATTATAACAGAGTTAAGATTGTAGAGTTCAGACTGCATAAAGATATGAGTGTATAAATTTGGTGTTTCCATTTTCAAACCCTAGATTTTTCAACTTCAACACCTCTTTAATGTTGCTCTTATATATAATTTCCAAGGTCTAGTTTCTTTTGGACACCAAAACCTCCTGCAGTGAGCTCCTCCTTGCCATTATCATCATGGTTCAACTACTGAACGTTGAGACTTTTACCCCAAAGCGCCAGACTGCATGAGCAGGACCAAGTGCTGCTTTCATTTTGGTAATGGCAACCGGCGCACCTGATCTAGCCTACTTTTTCCCCTCCCTGTTTCAAGGGGTGGGGGGTTCTGCCTATGTAGTGCCACAAGATGATCCAGGAGGAAAAGAAATTAAGAGGAGGCTGGTCTGATTTCCCCTCCACACACCACCTTCTTTCCCAGCTCTCACTCATTCCCTCTGCTCTGTCTTCCTCTGCTTCGCAGCAGTGCGATCTTGGGGTTACGTTACCATGTTAACTTCCCTGGATGCCAGCTTTTCTCCAGGGGATTGCCAGACAGGGAAGGGAAAAAACTAAAACTGAACTTGAATTAAATTCTAAAGGAAAAGAGCCGAGAAGTACCTGTTCTTTAGGTACTCCAATGTTGTGGGGTTTTCTTAAATAAATCTTAACAGAGACAGCAAATTCTCACCAAAAAATAAATGTACAGTAGAAAAACTCAGATAGCCTGCCAGGAGACATTCTCATAATTTGTTAGAGAACACGTCCATCAGAATACAAATCCAAACACCCCAGTTTGGGAAAATGGTGTGACAAATTCAGACACCAATTGTGCCAAAATTTGCGCATTAATTTCATCTCTAAAAGGGGGCAAAGGAGAATAAATTATTAACTTTTGAAAAAATTTAGTCCAAATCTGGATTTTGAAAGCTCAGTCTGTTTTCTGTTTACAATGTCACGTACTTGCCATAGAAATATATCTTTTTCATTAACATTTTTGCCTACAGCTTTGAAATACAGAGAAGCAATATTAAACTCTTAATAAAATAGAAATATAGTCACAGGCATGCACATGAACACTGACTGACATCTGCAAACTTTCCCTCAAAAATGTGACTAAAAATACATTCGGAGAAAATCTGGTTTAAAATTTGAAACCATTATTTTCCTGTCTGCAAGTGGTTCAGACTCACACTTTTTGCTCTATACCAGAAGAATTAAGTCTAGTGAGGATCTGGAGGTGACGTAATTGCATAAGTCATACATCTACTCAAATAACAAAAAAAGTTATACCATTTTAATACCAAATATTTAAATAAAATCCAAAGTGTTCAGGGTATAACTTGTTTTTCTCGTATTTCTCTACAGTCAGCATTAATAAACACACAGCGAGAAGATATTTAAGATATTCTTCCTGCCATTGCTCTTTTGTTTAGTCCCCCTGGTTGCTCAGGCCTTGTGGCTATGGAAATATACAGCGTCTACAGATGCTGGTACTAACCAAGGCAAAAAATGATTCAGCGAGATTACAACACAAGTGATGAATATAATAAGAAATAAATCGAATTTAAGAGATGTTGCTTTATTGCTACATTATCAGGAGAAAAAGTAGCAAAAACCCACAAGATATAAAGATGCAGATGAAACCGATATTTTCTCAGATTTGCATCAATCAGTTTAAAAATACACATATCTGACAACTAGATGACAAGCCACACAGGGACAATAGACAAGAGCTCATTTAAGTCCTCAAGCAGGCTTGTAAATTCACTTAAAGTGTCACATATAAACACGCTTTGTTTAGCCCACGCATCTCTCGTCTCTCTGGGAGCACAGGGTACCAGGCCTTAAGGAAAGGAAGCTTTTGGTTGTTAAGCTGAGGTAAGATAACATATTGTAAAAAATCTGCTACAGTTATGCCAGATTCACACAACTCAGAGAAAGAAGAGGAGCAACATAATGCTGACCTTTTTTACATCATCTCTTTTCAAAATGCTTCCTTGTAGAGCCTATTGTCCCATTTGCTTCATTCACTTTGTTCACTACCAGTGCTGTGGGAGAAATAGGAGTAAAAGGAAATAAACTCAAGTACTTCTTCATGTCTTATATTTAACCACTGCCCCAGAAGAATCTCACTCTTCCTCAGACCTGGCAGCAAGAGGCAGTGGTAGGAAACAGAGCAAGAAATAGAGAAGCAGAAGGAACAGCTGTTCTCTAGCTATCATGCAAAGATGCTCCACCTGTGTAACAATTGGAGTGATCTGAAGTGGACAACCACCTTCCCTCTGCAGGTGGGGATGGTGACCAAGTACGTGGAGAGTCTCTGTAAATGAGGAGTTTCTGTCACAGGAAAAGTCTGAAGTGTTTGCAGATCCGGCACATCTTCAGCATCTGATGTTTTCAATTTTTAGCCAGGTTATGGCATTTGCTGCTAGCCCAAAGGGTGAGGAGCTTTATGATTTGTGGGAGACTTCTGTGTATGTCTCCTCTCTGAAGCAGAAAAGCTAACAAAACTTTTTGCTAAAGGAAAATAGTCCACAGTAGGTAGGGTAGAGAGGCATACTGAAATCTGAGCTCTGACCAACACCTGCTGCAACTCGTAGCCCAACATGTTAATTAAAACTAAAATCAAGCTGATAACCAGCCCCAGCACACACCTCTGGAGCTTGGCTGGCACCCCTCTGGATTTCACATGACCCCTTAATGTGCACTTCTCTTCCCAATGGAAAAACTCAAATTCTGAGACATCTCTGGTGTTAAGAGGCTTTTAAAGGTTTTGGTTTCTTTCCATTAGAGTCTCATAGTAGTCACAAAGTGGAGTTGTATTCTGGAAGGAGTGGGGTATGGGTGGTTTGCACCCAAGTCCCACAGAGCATTTTACCTACACCAAAGGACGTCTAGCTGTGGCCCTCTAACCACACAGGCTTTTGCATCTCTTGAAGTTATTTTGGGAATAATATCCTGGCTGCCGTTAGAAGGGTTTGTTATTCTCCTGTCTATGCTCACTATAAAACAAAATGCACTTAACATTTTATTCTGTTTATTTAATAGTTTATTAATTATTAAATTAAAAGTGTTTTCTCACCCAGAAAATATTTGGAGCATTTCTCCAGATATCTGTCCAATCTTTTATTCTGTTCTTCAGGGCTGGCCCAAATAAAGCATATGCATTTTCTTGAATGAAATGACCTTTAGTTCCCACTCTTCTACTCAAATACATTTCTTTTCTGCTTTGACTTATGTGAAAAGTAATGGAATGACAGCTTCCAAAAAAATTATACAAAACTGGTTGTAAATAAAGACTATTTTCAGCTAAAGATCTTGAGTGCATTTCTTACATTAAGTCATTTCTAAATAATACAGTTCTTTAAATAGATGAAATTAAAGGGCACAGCTGCAAGAGAGGAACAACTGAAATGTGTTGGTGGTTTTCTGTTTATGTTGGAGTAAGCAGGACTTGGAAATTTATAAGAGTTCAGGTATGACAAAAAGATTGTTTACATGTGGAGGAAAAGAGACATTTAGAAATGGTTCATGATCAGTTTTAGGTAACTTCTTTAGCCATTCATTGTGGGAGAGAAAAAAACCCCACATATACAGCATTCTTATAATTTACTTTCTACAACACATCCATTAAGAATGGTTCCACATGATGGTAGGCTGTCTTTCCTGAAACACAGTTTTAGAGAAAATTTTGCAGGGGAGAAAACGTTAAAATATACCCTCCTCTAATACAGGTACTTTCCTTTGACCAGCTTTTCGTAGTTCTTCTGACTGTTTTTGATCTGATTTCCCTTCACGTACCAGTTTTGCATTTCACACCTTCACAGTCTTAAGACCAAAGGTGGATCCCTGGGTAAAATCCAGGCCACGTGAAAGCTGGTGGCAAAGCTCCCATTGACTCTCATGATGCTAAGATTTCATTCTTTCCTGTTTAAACAAAGGCTTAAAGGCCCCCGCACCAGCTACCTCTCATACTTGGGAGAAGCTCTAGCGCTGACTCAGCGATTTCACAACTGTTTCACAACCTAAAATAGGCTGAAATATTTTAAAAGTGTAGGGAAAAAAAAGATAAATTATTTAAAGATATGCCAAGTAAGTATGGGCTGAACTTTAGAAAGGTAACATTTATAGGCTGGCTGTATGGAAAAACATCCTGACTGTACATTAATCAATCCTGAATAGGGATATTAAACAAGGCCAACATTTTCAGACTCAGATGCCTAAAGTTCGGATCTAAATCCACAGTTAGGAAGTCAGTTTTAAGATTACCTGGCTTGAAAAATGTGGTTTGAATCCAAATTTATCTGTTCATGTTTTCTTGCGGACTTCACGAACTAAGGAAAACTACTGGATGCCTTATCTGGTTTCAAAATTAATGCTGCAGGAGAACTCCTGTCATTTAACAACAGAACTTTCTCAGACAATTGAACAACCACAACCAATTCTCCAAACAACAACACACAAGCACCAGAACTCAGGAACGTAGATGACTGCTGGGAAAATACTGCAGGGAAGATGGAATAAAGGAGAACTACATCCTCCTTAAAATTTTACTTTTAATCTTTGCTATATAAAGAAAGAGAGAACTTGAAAGCATTGTGGGGTTTCTCTGGAATTAACGTGTCCTCATTCTTGAGAATAAATACTATTTTAGATCTCCTTTTTAAAACATATATTAAACATATTGCCATACTACAATATATTAAAGAGATTTCCCATTTTAATAATAAAAATAACTCATATTAGTTTTAAAGTTGCAAGATGTTAACATCAGATGGGAAACAGTTTAAAAGACAAGTGCTAAAAATAACCTTTAAAATATAGTGTACATTGATGTTTCAAAGATGAGTGAAAGTTACACTTGGCAAGGGTGTTGGATCCTTTCATACACTGGATATGTTTAGCTTTGGTATTTTCTTAACAAATGATTAGTATTGGGCCCTATGTCCCTGGAGGAAAGACATCATCCTGCAGTGACATGTTTCTGTACAAACATACTCAAACCAAGGTCATCACTCACCTTCCTAAACCCTCAGCAACACAGGCCAACAACTTAATTTACAGAGAGAAGTTGTATGAAGCGTGGGACTAGCAGATCCCAGGGTCCAGTCAAGGTCTGCCACTGAATTAAGGGAACAGATGGAGTGGCTCAAGCTAGAAGAGAATTTTTTTTTCCTACTTCACCCATATATTTTCACATGCATCCCTAACTCAGCTTAACCCTTTCTCATCTAAGGAGGCACGTAAACTGAAAGATGTGAACATCGACTCACTTTGCTGTACTACTTCTACACAAGACCTGATATTCCTTCTAAGCTAGTACCTAGATATACCGATGAATTTAAGCAACTCCACTGATGTTCGAGGCTCTGACCTTCCCATTATAATTTTCAGAATAGCTTTCCATGAACAAACCTGTGGGCTCAGATTCTCTTCATCAGGTCTGTAAAGGAGCAACAAGATCTGAATGAGGTACAGTTTAGGCATGATTTTGATTCCTCCCTTTTTCTTCTTTGTATCTGCCAGGTACATATTTGAGTTCCCAAGCTTTGTGATACTGCATGTTGGCAGCCATTGGCCACTACCTGAAAGTGGAACTATCAATCTGAATACTTTTAAGTTTACCAATTTTTCAAAATTATACTGACAAAGCAAGCCCTGAAATGTATAAACTACTAAAAACAGATTTCTTATGTCCCACTATAACTATCACAAGTGTCTCTTCCCACAAGAAAGAAATGACACTACTCAGTGATTAAAAATGCACACATTTTAAGTGTTTTATTTTTCTTAAATTGAGTTTTACTTTTCCCTTTGATACTAGATAAAACTAAAAATCAAAGTTACAATTTGTCAGTTCAATAAGGGTCAGTTACCTAGCTGGGTCTGTGAGTTTTATATACTGACACTGAAAGATGGCAGACACCCAGTGATCTCAGCAGTTTCGTTAGAAATAATAGGAACAAACTCAGATTTACACTTTGGATTCTTGCTTGATCTTGGCATCCAGCGTGTCATAGCTCCTCTGAAGAGGATGATATTCTTTGCTCAGTGAATATCAGCAACATATAAAACCTCTTTTCGTCTTCTGTCAAGCGAATGCAATCTTTCACAGCATGGAACAGAATTCTGGAAAACAGAGAATTCTGTTGATAAACAGGTAAAGATATCAGCCAGTTGTAACCTTATTGCGTATCTGCCCCTCCACAGGAAAGTCTGGTGGTATAAACTTACAGTGTCTGATTGCATAGAAAAGGAGGGGTTACCATCTCTTTTTTATATTCCCGTAACATCTGCTACTGGTCACTGTAACAGACTGGGGCTTTAATCTAATCCAGTATGGCTATTCCCATGCTTTCATAAATTAAAGCCATAGCCTTTCCCCTTGCCATTACTGTTGGTCACACTGTTTAGCATTTTTATATAACATAGGATATAGTTATCTTAGAAATATAATATGCTGGTTTACATTATTGGAAATTAATTTAGTCAGATTGATGTACTTTAAAAAGGGACACAATTCTTCAGTCATATCAAATTATTAATTGTCTCAAATTACTCTGTAGAATTACTTAGTAGTGAAAATTTGTTGAGAAATCAGAACTGGGTCTGTCCAGTGCACATTACGGAAGATCAGTAATTTGCATTGGCAATGGTCAGAGAACTCCATCTTAATTTTCTCAACATTGCACATTAGTAAGGAGTTATTTACCTCTCAGGAACTGTACTTCTTTGAAATGTGCTATCCACATGTAGTCCATTCTTGGACTGTACGTGCTCCCTGTGCCTGAAGCTAGCCATGAGCACGCGCACAATAAAAATGGACTCCATGCGGACAATTACTCAAAGAAGAGAAGAAAGTTATTTAGGTTGCAAAGTCAAGGAGCGAAAAATTAGGAAATGCCAAATTTACTGTTGTCTGTGCAATGGTGACCTCAGTGGAGAATGCATTATTTACTGTCACAGTGCAAGTCTAATTCCCTTTCCCAAGTAAAAGAGCAACCTCTATCTTCTAAATGTCTTCTTGCCAAGTGCTGAAAATACATGCAGCTCAGACAGTGCCAGAAGTAGCATTCTGAAATTACTATTGCAAAGTCAAAGGAAATAGCTTGTATCCTGTGGGGGAGGGGTATAAAACCCCCGGAGTAACTTTCGCTCCTTCTCTCTTTAATTTATGTTGCCTTGATTTGCATTCTGTTGTTTTTCAAACGCATGCGATTCATTTTATATGCTTTTTCCTTCCTTGCATCCTGCTCGCTAGCTAGATCATCTGGTGCGTTCTCATCCACCGAGAAATAGGTTCTCTGGGAGGACAAGGAGCGGGCCTCCTTTACTCAAAGCAATACTTCCGCACTGCTCTAGCGAGTGAAGCCTTCTTCTAGCTAGGGTACAGTTTTTCCACACGTGGTGTAGTTTCTTCTGCTTGGTAGTATGAGGATTTTCTCCTCTCAATCGTCAATCCTTTTTTGTCAAAAATCTACCCAGTTTTTACTCCATTTATACCCTGATCTCCCTTTGCTTAGCTGTTTCCTTGTACTGTTCACTAGCTAAAATTTAATTTAGTCAACTTTTCTTCTCCCTTTATTCCCATGCCTGGCAGTAGCCTCTTGGAAGTCTAATATTCTTTATGACAGCACCTACATGAAGAAGTCAAGCTGCGTTTCTCATTTACCCCCTATCCACCATGTGATAAACACAGTGTGAAAACTGGTCAGTGGTAGTATCTGCCTTGCTACTCTGAGTTCCACTTTTCTGGCAAGCTGGCTCGTCTTGTATAATCTTTATCACAAAATAACACAGTCATATATATATAATAGAGAGAAATATTAACCAGTTCAACTTCTTTCAGAGTTGAATAGTCTGAATTTTGTCATAAGGACATCAAGAACAGACATTCTTCATTTTGAAATGAATATTTAAAGAGAGATTAAGTGGTTAAGGCAAAACTGTGATTTATCATAAAAGCATAAAAAAATCTGAATTTTTATTTTTAGTAATTTATTTTCTTGGATTTAGAAAAAGGTCCTAACAGTAGAGGGTATTTTTAGAAACGAACAATACCCTCTTAATAGGCAAGCAAGATTGTCATTCTGTGTAGACACAACAGTCCCAATCCCTTGTACGTATACTGTTTGTGTAACTGGTGACACCCATAGGCATGTCAATTCACATGCACAGGTCCATGGTTTATGCTCACAGTTAAGGTAGCCACATGAAAATGCTAGGCATACAATGGCACCTGTACTTGAACCAAGGACATGAGAGGAAAACTTGAGCTCAAGATGGGCTATTAGATCACCCCATCTAGTTACATCACTCATTTCGTAAGGCACTACATTTCAGTCAGATCCTTCTGAATGGGTTACAATTTGAATTAAAGCAGCTAGTGCTTGGTTAAGATACACCCACCAAAAGGTTGGCGTTTTGGCTTAAAGACAGCAAGAGAGGGAACAAATGCAGAAGGGGCCAGTTCATCTGACAGATTTTCCAGCTGGTCCCTCTTGGAAGCTGGACCTCATTTTTTATTTGAATTTGTCTCACTTCAGCTTCCACTCTCAAACTCATTTTGTATTTCTCTAGTATGTAAAGGATTACAAATGCTGTTTTCTCTCCATAAGGAACTAGTGTCACACAATCAAGTCACTTGTCAATCTTCTTGGTTTTTTTGAAAAATAATACAGATTGAACATCCTAAATTTCTCATTGAGAAACATATTCTTTGTAATATTTTTTATATGCCCATTTTAATTTTTCAATATCTTTTTAAAAAGTGGACAATAGGACTCATTACAGTCTTACATTATCAATATTCTCTCTACACATACAAAAACTGAGTAGCTCATTTCACCACAAAGTTGCACTGGGAATGATGTTCATTTGGGTACTCTTTTTGTCTCCCAAATTTTTTTCTGGAACAACTGTTTTCCAATACATACTCTCCTATTCTGGAAATATGCCTTGTTTCTAGACTTTTCTTTTAAATTATGTGCATGTCGGTGCATTTGTAATGTGTAAGAAAACCAGCTTGTAGACAGATGCTTAGCAACTATGTAAAAATATCTCCAGTATGGATCTAGAAGAGGGATTTTTTCCCCTGTAATTTAGGGCCTTTACTTAATTATTTAACAACTATCTGACTATCGGCTTTTAATTGGGTAATAAAAGCCTTTATTGTCACCTTGTGAGACTGTCAATGGATGAAATAGGGCAACTCTAAGGTTAAAAAAAAGGAAGAAGCAAGCAGAAGATCCAGAAGATCTTATGCTACTTACTATGACTGCTGCTGTTCACGGACGACTCACCAGAATGCACAGCTAAGATCAACAGACACTTGATTTTTTTAACTTGTCATATTTCCTGAGTGCTCTTGGGGATTGCCAAACAACTGAAGAAGGATCCAGTCCTGGGACGATGTTGTGTGTTCTCAGCTAGTATCGGGATCTAGCTAACGAAGGGAGCAATGTTTTTCTAGTTATGTCTTTAAAGTACATTTATCGTGCAGCTTATACTCTGGCAGAAAAACCATTCCTAATCTGTTTTAAAACAAATAGATTGTGTACAGCTGTCCCTATATCCAAGGCAAAATGATGATTTAATGTTGATTAAGAGAGAAGGCCTTTGAAGTGAGCGAGGCAGGAGCCCGTAGTATGTCTTTAGTGATCATTATCAGTCGTTCCCTGAAGGGTGACTTGGTGCCAAAAGCGCTTTCCCCAAACTGGCTGAGGTGGATTCAGGAGCAAATGCTTTGTAAATTTAAAAAGACCTTCTCATTCGCAGGCCTCTGATGTCTTATTCCTTTAGCTGTATTAACGTCTGAGAATAAGCAGAAGCAGCTTTTTTCACTGGTTAACTACAAAAAGGGGCAAGGTCCGCTGCCACACGGCACTGTGGGCATTATTTATTCATCTCAAGAAGAGCAACTGAGCATGCAGCCTGCAGTAAAATCAAGGAAAAGTTGCTGGGTTTGTTTGTTTTCATTTTTCGTATGAACAGTTTAGCAAAAGAAAAAGCATTTGGATTTAGCTTTTTATAACTACACACTTTCGTAATCATTATATAAAAGTATAGAAAAAGCAATCAAGTTCTCTCTCTCACTTGTGTGTCTCACAGTTACATGCCAAACACCAGTCACAATACATGCGTGCGTATGTGGACCTACACATAAAGATTGTATATTATATACACATATGCACACATGCTTACATTGCTGTCTGAAATGAAATGAGTGGTAAGTCATTCGTATTTGCATCTGTCTATCCATCTGTCTACGATTTGGTTAAAAAATTCACAGTACCGGTGACAGATAAGAGCAATTCTGTGTTGTTTCACACTAACAGTTGTAAAGAATGTAATTCTCATATAGCTGAAGGGTTGATGGCAACAGAAAGGAGGCCCTAGGGAAACTGTGTTTCCTTGTTTTACAATAACAATTTACATTCATATAGGAAAATGCTGATCTTGCCTCACAAAAAAAAAACAAAAACAAAACCAAAAACAAAACCATCAATAATTTTCCTGGTAAACCTCTTTTCATCTAAAGTCACAGGATTCTGTGGTTTTACAAAACTAAAAATCCATCGTTACCTGTTTATTTCTTAGCCTTCTATAAATAGTCACCATATACACTCTTCCTGAACAGTGGTTACCATCAAAGACTTCATAGCTGCTGTTTATAGCATCCCCATTACTAACATACTTTCTCAAATACCATAGTATTAGGCAAAAGCAAAAATATAACGATTTTAAGCATACAGTGCTCTTCTGTAAGTATAACCAAGACACTTTTGTTTCCACTGCTGTGAAAGGACGCTTTGCTATTGACTTCAGGGGGAGGGTGGGGAAGGAAACTGATCCTTTGATGGAGAAGGGTTTTGTATAATTGTCTGTAATTTAAAAATTATGTAAATGTTGTACTGTGAGAGCTGCCAGATTGACAATTCTGGGAATTTAAGTAGAGAGCAATAGCGTGGGTTTCTCAACATTGCTCCATTATTGTGTTGCAAATCATGCCAGGAGGGAGATATGTCTTAAATATACATAACCAAGTGCAGAGGAGCACTTCTAGACTCATATTGTAAAATTTTAATTCTTCCTCAATCTCCTCCCTCCCAAATAACCAAAACCAGTTTTTGGCTGAAAATGTTTTGTTTAGGGGCATTTTTAGGAGAAGCTGAAATCGTAAAGCATTTTTCCATAGAAGAAGAGTTTTTATATGAAATTTTCAGCTAGCCATATTAACTTCAAGTCTTTTCTTCCTATAAACATAAAAATTAATCTTGCTTTATCTTTTTTCTTTTTATTTTGGTTGATTTTTCAGCTTTAGTTCCTATTCTGTAACAAAAAACATCAAAACATGGAAAAATTTGCATGTTAGTATGATTTTCACATTGCTTTTCAAAACAGCTATTCTGTTAAGGTCTGACTATTTCATGGCTAGGTAAAGTGAGGCATGGATAATGGTAATAATAGCATACAGCATCAAAACCTACTCTGTGGCAATCTCCTGTGAAACATGCAATTGTGAATTTGACAGCTAAAGGTTTCGGTGGGAGCAGAATTGCAATGAAAAGTCAGATCATTCTCCGAGCCTCCTTAATCCTTGACCTTGCTAAAACTGATGAGGGTAGAAAGTAATCCCAATTATAGAGTTTGGTTTTGTGCAATATAGAATATAAAATTTATTTAATGAAGTTTGTCTGATAAATTATGCCTAGATTTAGTTGCTGACTGATTAGCCAGCATCTCTAGCAGAGTGTCATTATTAAATTTGGTAAAGGGAATTACCTGTTTTAAATATTTATGCTTCTGGTTATGGAATGACAGTCAGTAAACATGCCACTCAAAAGTTTTTTTCCCTGAATATTTTCTCACCAAAATATCAGGACTTTTTTAACAACTCAGTGAAAATGTTGGGTTTGACATTTTCCATCACTTGCATGTTTCTGTTTTGTTACAGAGGGCAATAAAAATGAATGACCTGCAGGTTTGGGTTTTGTTTCTTTTCAAAAAAATGTGACACTCTGCAAAACATCCACAATTTTGGGAAAATAATTTCAAAAGATGTAAGAACCCCAGAACAACTTTGTTCTTCTACTTTATAACTTCCTAGTAATTAAAAAAATTTTGAAAATTTATGAATTTACAGTTTCAGCATCAAGCATGGAAAAGTATCTTATATAGGTCTAAGATATAATTGGTGAAACTTAACAGAAAGACCTCAAACAAAAATGTTTCAAGACATAAAAATGGGAAATCTGCAAACCCTAAGCAGTTCTGCCAAAAGACCTGATCCTGCAAAAGCTGCATTTGCTGTTTACTGCCTTGATGAGTTCTCTAGCAGTTGTGGGCCTACTTATTACAGTATCATACAAAATTAGTAGATGTTTAGTGGATTGGATCCTTAGTGTCCAGACATTTTTCTGAACCTATGTTCAGACTCCCTATGTAAGCTCATGTATATTTAATTTATTTTAGTAGGAGATTTTGTCTTCATGTCTGTGGCTGAGGAGCTTCTCATTCTCAAATTTCACATTTCTTGGCTTGCTTAAAAAAATCCTTTTGCCCAGTGTCACAATTGTTTAGTATTTCAATTCTCTATATAACTTTTGGGTTAAAAATTAATGTCATATTAATTCTACATGATATGCAAATTAAAAATATTTACTTACAGAGTAGTTCCTCACAACAGTAAGAATAGTGTAACCACACACACAGTCAAAACCTGTTCACCTTATTTAAACACAGCTGAAAGAAGAAAATTTGTTCATGCTTGAACTAAAGGACCGGCAATTTTCGTCTTTAAGGAACAATATCTGAACAGACCATTGTAAATGGCATGGACAGCATCTCTGTTCTTTAAGCCTTCTGTCACTGTACTGTGCACTCTGAATGTTAACTGAGTTGATCCTAATTTTTGAAATCCAAAAAATACGTTAGGATTTTTCCATCCATGACCAAAAAAGATGCCTATGTTCTTCTGAGATAATGTGGTTTCAAGATTCCAAGAATAGCCAACATTTGAAGGAATAAGGTTAATTAGATCAACTTATGAAAAAAATGCATGATCCATTCTTTAATAAACCATTGGCCAATATGATAAGGCTGACACCAGGGTCCCTCATAATCAGAGAATTAGCTAATTCTGAATTGATTAAGAATTAGCAGAGTGTGGAAAACTCTGTAACTTTCACCAGAGACTTCAGTTTCTTCCAGAGAAGAACCACACTGTGGATAACAGGCGTGAAGTTAAATAGCAAAAATAGACATTGTTATGAATCCTAAATAATTAGAATGAATGTGGGAGCACCATCAACAAAAAACCCAAAATCTGACATGACTGCACTGTGCTTGCAAAACTACGTAGTGCAATCAGGAATCAAATGCCAAAGGACTGTGTGAGCCTCCTGAGAGAGGTGGAGTGTAGAATTTCACAAAAAACGGTCCTTCTTGTCCCATTCTCTAAGTCATCTTTACCTCCATTTTCTCTTTTTTCTCACTTTTGCTATTTATAGTGTCCTGAGGATACACCTTTTTCACAGAATTTTAGTGGCAATTTTTCTGCTAAGTAGAAAACTGCCTAAAATATCTTGAGATATTATGCTATTAACATCTTTCACTATATCAGAATAATAATAAATGTGGAAACATAGGCTGAACTATATTGGTTACGAATCAGTTAAAGAAAATGAGCCAAAAATAACATCTGCACCAGAAAATCTGCACTGCTTAGCATACGGTTTTAATTTAAAAATATTTACTCCTAAATTTTGAGAGCTGTGAGAGGTTTTAGATGTGTGCTTCTCATTAAAAAGATGCTGGCAGATAGTGTAGGCCAAATATTGGCTCTGGAGAAAGAAAGGTTTAGAAAAGACCTAATATTAGGCCACATTAAACCATTGATTTTTTTAGGCAGAAGTCTTCACTGAGTCCTAACAGAATTCACTTTAACAATTTTATGTTAATAATTGAAACTCTCACTTGACTTTTTGTCAGATAAATGTTTAACTATGGTATTAGCCACTTCCTGGACATCAGATAGTAATTAACTAGAGATAGACTAGTTCAGTTCTTTTGATAAGGTTTTAACAAAAATCAGTTGTTAAATGCTAAAAGTATGTCCTTTAAATGCAGCATTAAGTATTTAGTTTTTAGTTACCAACACTGGTAAGTAAGAATGACTCTTAATTTGCTTGACTGTGCCCACTCTTTCTAGAGGGGGAGTTATTTCTAGAGGTCCCAAATGTTAGAAGCAACACAGTTCACTCTGAAGTGAAGGGGAACGGAGCAGTAATACTGCGTTGTCCACACCGGAGGTATGGGAGAGACATCATGTGTGAATGTGCAACTGCACAGCTATTTGCATATGTTAGCCCAAACCCACAAACAAGAGTCTTTGTTGTAGGTTACAAGAATCATCTTTGAAAGTGTCGCCTGTGCTGTCAATGTCTTGACAAGAATCCATTTATTTACCATCTGTTGCACCTCTTTCTATATCAAAGGATTTGGACCCTTAAAATTCATATGTGTTTTTTCACAGTGGCCTCAGTCACTTCATGACGGTAATGAAAGTCACTTGGGACACTCTTCGGTCCTTCAAGAGATTCAGCCGAGCAGCCAAGCCTGAAATATCTCTTATTAGATTTTCCCTTAATTTAAAGGGCTATGTTAAAGCCACGTTTAATTTAAAGATTGCTTTAAAATACCTAACCTTTGCGTGCTGGATCGTAGCCTGCCTGAATCACTATCCTTTCACTTTAAAATGACTTTTTAATTAAAAAAAAAAAAAAAAAAGGAGAAGTAAAAACAAATTGACAATGCTATAAAAAGATTTTTATGTGATTGGGTAAATTTAAATATTCCTGCCATTAAACATTCCTAACTTTTTGGCGACCTTATTTTCTTTTTGTTGTATTTAATTTTTCTATAAACTCTTTGGATAAAAATTATTTTCAATTGTCCAGTGATAAAAGCTGTCCAGCAACAGAAAAGTCCACATCTGCTTCAACGGCAGACATATAAAACCTGTGTGACAAACACGATCATTAAACAATCTGATTTTCTTGTTGGGAGGGTTTAATGCTGTTGGGTGTAGTATTAAAATGTAGAATTTGATAGTGCGTCTTAAAATTTTAATGATGTGTTCATGAATATAAAACATGCTTCCACCAGTGACTTTATGACTTCTCCTCTGCATAATTAGTGGTATCTGTTTTATGAGCTTACTGTTGTTGCCTTGATCCCATGAAAATGTGAAACCACTGTAATAATTTACACCATTCCAGAGCTTTAAAGATACAAGCTGGGATTTCTTCCTGTTTTCTCCTTCCATATTCCCTTGCTTTTAATACCAAAACAGAACTTTAAGTGTCCTTTTTGAAAGCTGGGCAAGGAAAAAAATTCAAGGACAATATTTAATTTTAAAAATTTGTCATAACACTGTTTCCTCAGCTTAAATCTGCCTTGTTAGCTTCTGTTAGAGGATGAGACAACCTTCCTATCACAAAGCTGATAAATTTTAGTGAACTTACTCATTGAGGAAGTTTGTTAAAAAAGTAGATGAATCTGCATTTCTAGTGTGCAAAATAAAATGTGACTAACTTCCAGTGAGAAAAATAATCATCCAGATGATAGCGATTCTATGATCACAATCAGCTAACTTCTGAACTATCATTTATTGTACAGTCTCTCCCCATTCTTCCTCCTCAAGACTTCAGCAAGCACTAGACCCACACAAATAAAATGTCATTTGGTTCATGAGAGGGAACACTGTATTTTGCTTAGAAACTTAGACTGAATATTAGGCAAGAAGGACAGCAGTTTCTTCTTTGGTTTCACATTTGTAAATAAAGGCTGGTGCTGGTTAAAACAATGGTGAGTTATTGTGGCATTTAACAGGGATGACTAATTAATCTTCCTCCACTCAAAGAAGATAGTGAGGGTGTGAGCAATATTTGCAGACACATATTCCAAATGAACACACATGCTCCTGGAGGTTACTGAAAAGCAGAAAAGATGTCGTTGCCTATGCTTTGTGCAAGGGCCATCCACAGCCTGATTTGGAGTTGTTTCGCTTCAGAACTTAAACAAAATAAAAAAGAAAAGAATTTACCACCATGGAGCAAAGACAAAGAGTTTCAACTTTCAGCCCAAAAGGTGGAGTTTCTAGTTATGTAAATGCCATTCACAAAAAAACAAAAATGAGTGCCGAAAATGGACAAAGCCTCTGGTGATGATTTGGTAATACTATTGACTATAGCACCTGAAACAAACTGAGTTTCTCACCAGTTAAACTGCATCATTTTGCTATTCATCTAGGGAGAGGACACACAGATATAAAAATGTGCTCAGTGGAAATTACCCTTTCTGTGAAACTTGTGTAAAGCATGACAAAAATTATTTTTATTTTCTGTCAATTGAATTTCCTTCTAAAGAACACTGTTTTGATTGCTTATACCAGGGAGAGGTTATCATCTTTTTCTGAGGGTTATAAGGCATTCTGAGATGCATCATTGTCATAGGTGCTGCCATAGGAGTAGCAATTCCTGGGACACTTTCTATTATTCTCTGCAGTCATCCCTTTGATTGAGATATGGTACATCCGGTGCCTGAAAAGAAATGTCATCCAGCCAAAAAAAACTGGCCATGAAAACAATTTGGGCACAAAGGGTATGGCTTACCACGCTCATGAGGCGATGTAGCATGATAAACAAATGCAGTCAAAACAATCTACCATTTCAAAATCATGTTCATTTGGAATTGTTCATTCAAAAAAGGAAAAAAAAAAACACAAAACATGATGTTCCAAATTTCATTACGATTTGGGATGAAAATAAATATCAGTGTATCAGAATACCTCAAGGGACCAAAGCTTCACTGCTCACTCAGTTCTAATGCAAACAAGGATTCAGGTCCTGCTTATCTCAGCTCTTCCCATTTGATAAACATCAAGCAATCCTAGCTGAAAGATCCTTGCTTCTCACTGCCTTTCAAAGTGTCTGCCACAGAAGGTCATATCTCACCCTGCTTTTGCTCCCTGCAGCATGGTTGGGTAGGTGGAACTCTGATTTAAATCAGCCCTTTCGCTATGGGGCTAACCAGTTAAAGAGTTAAATTAATCTCAGTATTTGGCTCTCAAAAACAGTTCCAGTTTTGCACTCCCTATTTGAATTTTACTGGATTTTCTTCTGAAGAACATTTCTTTGTTGCTTACTTCAGTGGGAGGTTATCTCTTTCCTTTGAAGGTTATATTGTGATTGGCAGAGGGTCAGGAAACTTCAGTCACATTGGCCTGTTACGGAAATACTTTGAAAAATAAATGTGAAAGACAAATGCTAAGTAAAGAGACTCCTTAATCAGCAACAGTTCCATAAAACTTCAGACCCAGAGAGGTATCCATGAATGTTTTGTTTACACAGTTTATTAATACAGACATTTGGGAGCAATGGGAGATTTTCTGTTGACTTTGATAGTCAAGCCTAAGATGTATGTGAGGTTCACACTCTGTTGGCAGGATGTTCACAAAACAACAGTCTAAAAAACAAATACACTATACGGCCACTGTCAAGATTGTATGTAGATTAGCAGACGTTTGTTATTAGACAGTGCTGTTGGATTCTCCTAAGCCTTGCCTTTCATCCACTCAAGTTGCTAAAAGTAGAATTCTATTACTATATGCCAGCGCCAACAAGATTAACACAGTACTGTTTGAAATATGTTCTCACAATACAGAAAGGCTAGGATTTCTAATATTCTAATACATTCTAAAATATTATAATTTCTAGTTTTCTAATTTTACACTTCATTTTTATCTAAATATATTGAAAAGAAGTCCAAGACAGAAACTTAAGGATGAATTTCAGTAGGCATTATATGTTATATAATCCAAAGTATTTTTATTTTGAAACAAATTGAAACAAATTACTTTTGTTTCAAAGTATCTGATGAATGGGCCTTGCACTTTCTGATATATAGCTCCAAATGCATTTATAAGTGGATAATAATATTAGAAGTGTTATGAATAATAACAAAGCTGGCTAGGAGCCTATTCTTTCTGGATAAGTCCATTTTACTCTCACCAGTAGCAAAGGGAGCTGTGTGCAATCAGCAGAAGGGCACATATCCCTTGGATTTAAAGCTGGAGCTGTCCTCATTTGATTCAGTTGACCTTAATAGCCATGTCTGCAGGGAGCCCAATTAGCAGCTGGTTGTAACATACTGTACCATATGTGTTGGATCTCTAAGGCACAAGTAGGAGCTTAATGACGGAGGGTCAGGCTTAACTGTCATTTTTATAAAAATGAATTTCCTCTAGGCATTTTAAAAGAAAAATGGTAGCAAACACATTAGAATAGGGCAGCCTTTATGGAAAATGGCAATTTAAGCAGTAGCCCATGTATTTCACTTTCAGTAGGTCGGAACGTTATATAATACTTCATACATTTCAATATTCTGCCCTGTATCCCCAGTGTCCCCTGCTGCTATAGGGCACAGTCAGTCCAACTGTCCCTACCAGGAAATCTTCCTTTGCTTTGGTGTTTTGAGATGTGCCTGAACCTGGGACAGGAAGTTAGCCTTCCATAAAGCAGAGGTTTGGTCTCAAATTGTGATTAATTCAACAGCAAAATGAGGAAAAGACACTCCTATTTTTTCCTGGTTTCGTCTACTTACTCTCTCAACCCAGCTTCGATTTGTTGCTGCTCAGCTGTGCTAATGCAACTGTTTATATGGCTGTGCTCTATGTCAGATCAGTGCAGTGGTATAAAATGTTACAAAAGACCTCAAGGAAAAAAAAAAAAAAGCAGCAGTAATTTTCCCTTTCACTGACTGTCATATTTTTCTTGTATTTGTTAGCTGAACAATAGTTTTGGAAAATTATTCCTTTTGGAATTATTTCCATTTCTTGTAGCTACATTTCCATTTCACGCTTTTAGTTAGCACCATGACTTATTTTCCTCATTGCACTCCACACTTTGGGGATTCTAATTAGAGGAATGACACACTGGTGAAATTTCAGCACTATCCACATGCAAAGTCACCAAGGTTTGTTTGCTTTAGATGTATCTTTAAGCACAGAAAACTGATGGAGTCGTCCTGACCTGCAGCTTCCATGCGGACAGCTGAGGTCTCTTGCCCCAGGCAGGTTGCCCAGGGAGATTGCTGCGGTCGGTTGTCTACCCAACTCCAGCCTCTGGCACCTCTGAGTGCTCAGCAACAGGCTTAGGTTTAATCCTAAATTTAATAGAGAAACATCCTATTCCACAGGACAGACTTTCAGCTTTTCCAGAAGCAACAAAAGGAATTGCTTATGCCAAGCAATCTTTTATAAGTTCAAAAAGAATAGTTTAGTACCAGCATAGAGATAACTTGTCTGTGGTTGAAACCACTAACGTGCTAATTCTTACTCTGGTCCCCTTACCCTTTCCCCCTACTGTCTCAGCAGGTCGTTAAGGTTCATAAATGCACAACATCTAGCAGCAGGGGATCACTGGAGTGCATATAGCTCCATACTCGCACAGCTCTTCATTTGGATGAGATCTGCCCCGTACGCCTGCATGGAGGACAAGGGCAAGAAATGAAACTTCTCATCCAAAATCTACTAAATTGGTTATATCTGCAAAGAGTTACATTGGCAAACTGGACTTTTCAGCACATACTCAGGCCTTTCAGAGGGCAAGGAAATTTTGGGTGAGTAAATCAAAGATTCTGGCAGCACATGGACGTTAATGCAAAACAAGGCTGCGGCTCCCTGCAGGAGTCATGGTGCAGCATTGGGGCCCAAAACCCAAAAAGCAGCCCTGGAAAGCCTGAATGGAGCCTGGCCTGCCAGCTGAAGATTTGCCCTGTGTCTGAAGGCAAGAGACGTGGGAAGAAGGCAAATAAATAAAAACTTTCAGCAGAAGAAAGTGATCATTCACCTTAAGAAATGCAATTGTCTTCTTGAGAAACTTGTACTGGGTGAAAAATAACATAAATTAGAAATCCAGTACTGTACAAAATTAGAGAAATCTTCATTTCTATAATTTTCTATAATTTCTTCCTGAATGCTAGGATGATTCTGGGTCATGCGCAGGACTCATGTAATAGAAAGAAAGCAGCAAGTTTTTGGTTGTAATGGAACTATCTGAGAAAAACATAGTGGACATATATGCTCCATTTCTGTGTTATGCTTTATGAATAACATAAAGGGATAATGGGATCTTGACACAGATTCCTAAAAACAGCGTGGAGACTAGACTCACTGTAAATTTGCTTCCCTTCTGATATTCCTTTTTTTATCATCACTGTTAGGTCCCATGAAGCAAGAAATATGCAGACAAATGATTGAAGATAATTTAGCTCAAGATTAATGAAGAGATATTTGGCGTAATTTATGACATTATTGCACAAAGCGACTATATATACACAACCATACCCCTTTCAGATTCTCTCAGTTAATAAGGGGTTTGAATACCGTCAAGTCATTTGAACTCTGTGAAACTCAATATAGAAATCTGCTGAGAACTGTTCACACACTGTAAAGAGAAACTGAGGCACAGGGCAAGATTCACTCTCTTTACAATGCTTGTATTCCTGCTTTTTTAATACTTGCTAATAAAAAGGGCATTAATAGCAGCATTTACAGTCCTTTTATCAGAATCTGAGAGTCCTTTGCAAACTTAAAAACCTTAGCTCCTGTATAACAAAAATATATTGGAATACTGTCCGGAAGATCAGGGCAAGATTGGGACCAATATTTTCTAGATCTTCATATCTTCCATGGGTAAACTTGGCTCCAGAGCTCCAAACTGTGGTCAGGATTCTGCCTTCTCATAGCCATATCTATGGAGTATTGCATTTTCCTGTTTCCCAAATAGTTTCAAGTGATTTTGATTTGCTCATCTTTATTTTCTCCCCCTTCTAAGCAATTACGAATTAAGCAATTATTCACAGAATAAACTATTTCAAACAGATGGTTTCAAAGCCAGTCTGCAGCTGAAGTGGGAGATAGGGGAAGGTCAGGAAACACTGGCAGCCTAATAACATTGTATTCGAGTCAGTTTTGGTTTAAAATGCATTTTAATTGTAGTTGCAGCACAAACTCTATGGTGTTTGCAAGGTGGCCAAACCTGGCTTTGCAGACCTACATTCCAAGACATCAATAAAAAATAGAGATCTCATTTCAAACACTATTTAAAACCATAGAGAAGGCATCAGTGCCAAAATATATCTTAAAAATTGCGACTCACAACACACGACAACTGACAATTTCTATTAATACCATAACTTTAGAGTGTTATGGATATAAGCATTCTGATTAATCTGCCTTGAAGGCATATTTATCTTGTTATTCATCCCACTAAGTTATTTCAGTGCCAGGACATTCAGATCTTCCTAATAAGCAAGTAGCCAACATTTGTCAGAGGCATCCTTTGAAACCTTCACAACAACCTGAGTTCACCCCCTTGTTGTAAGAACCCAGATGAGTTTCCTCACTTGTACTCAGGGAGAAAATACAGTTGCTGGCTGGACTCTTACGATATCCAGATGTCTATTGACATACTACCCAATCCTTGTCCTGT